>NC_063193.1:22110491-22307991 GCF_017589495.1 Alosa alosa | reverse complement strand
CATATTCTCACAAACTTGTAGACTATATTCTACAGACACAGTAGAATGGGAACTGAATGTCCTTAACACACCAGCCATATTGCACCGGGAGATTTTATGCAAATACTCTGCAAGAAAAGTGATGTAGATGCATTTTGTGAAAACTATAAGCGCCATTCAGAGTTACGACTCGCAGCTCTGGGGAAAGAGAGAACTATAAAAGTGTGATCATGAATAGATGAACAGATACAGTGGGGGGATAAATTAATAACTAGAGGAGTCTAAGACTGTTTTATGAATTATGTACACATAGAATACAATTTTAAAAGAATTATAGAATTGCAAAAAACTGATAGAGAACCGCAAAAGAGAGAAAGAGATGAGGGAGAGAGAGAGAGCAAAAGAGAGAGAAAAAACATTTCTTCATTGCTGACAGACACAAACACCTATGACATTCCTTCACATACACTAATGTGTGGAGCAATGTCTTCAACTCACTCACCACTCTCTCTCTGTCTCTCCTGTTTCCTCTTCCTCTCTCTTTCTGTCTCCCGTCTTCTTCTCATATCCTTGTTGCCCCTCTCCTCCTCTGCCCTTTCTTCTCCTCTTTTACCCCTCTCTTCTTTTACTTTCCATCTCTCTCTCTCTCTGTCTCTCCCCCTCTTTTCCTCCACACCCCCCTAAATAATTCAGCGGGGATCCACACATGAGTGACCATCACGGGGACTCGGCTCAGGAATCGTCGGGTGGAGGGGGTGAAGCATGGAGGCAGGAATTCAAGAACTTCCCGGCGGCGGCTCCTTCCTGAGGAGCTTTAGGAATTCTGTCTCCCAGTGTCCTTTAGCGCCGGTAAATGTTAGCGCTCCTGGTCCCAGGCAAGGAAATGCTAAACATGCCCCCGACTGAAGCCCAGGCTGACTGGAGAGCAGCTCTGACATTTCTCTCTTCACACTGTATGTATCCACGCTAACGTTACGCCAAGCAGGAGACAACACTAAAAGTCTGCACCTCACAAGCATGTCTGGACTGGACTAAAATACATTTTTCAGCTTTTATTTGATAACTAGATGTTTTCTGATTGTCCAACAGTCTTCTGATTGTCCAACCCTAGTGCTGTGTTTGTAGGCATAAAAGCTGTTTTCTGTCTTTCTTCGATTCAGTTGCTTCCGTAGTAGAAATGTGTTTGGCCGCAGAGGAGCCTGGCCAGGAAAGGTGTGATTTTCTTTCAGAGCGCGCTCACTCACTCGGCATCCTGTCCGCCCTTCATCAGATGTGTCATCCACAGAGGAGACAAGCGGGCATATGTCACCGCCGCATCAGCGTAACACTGACAGTCCCGCGCTTCACGCGAACTGACACTTGGAAGCAAAACAAAAACCCAAACACATCCCCGCGCGTAAAACCAGAGGGGCTCCTCGCACCACAGGGCCAAACCAACACACATCTAAAGCATGATGGCGCCGAGTATACCTTCAGGAGTCGTATGAAAACACTCTTGGGGGGGGGGGGGGTGTTGGGGGATCATGCAGGGGACATTTAAAGAGAAGTGAGAACAGAGCCAGTGGTCCTGGAGGCGGCTGGGTGGGTGGGTGAGCTGGGGAGGGGGGGGGAGTTGCCCAGAAGCAGTGCTCTCTCTCCCCCACATCAGCCTTAGCCTCCAGACCCTCTTCAAAGTCAGATCCATTATTCACCCACTGTAGCCCACTGTAGTGTCCGTCACAATGCCACTGATGTCTGTACAATAGGTAGGGTGATGAATGGTTTCCTTCCATGTTGTCGCTTGTTTCTTGAGATAGAATTGAGTAAATACAGTTGAGGTACATACTGTAGAGGGCCATGATTAATCATGACAGTGATTAATAATACATGATTCCCTGTCAATTATTCTGACTGTTTTTCACTCAGAGTAGTAAACCAGAGTGTTGGAAGGAGGGGTGAAAGAGAAATGTACTCTGGAGTCGAAACTTTGTCCTCATCAACTTCTGTGCAGATACTGTTACCGAGTCCATCTCCAAGATTTCTTTTTGTCCCTTTCACATGATAACACAATGGCTATGAATAGGAAACTTGACCACAGACAGATATTGCTTTCACTGGAGGAATAAAAGAAACATTAGCAAAGTGAGAGGAAAAAGACAAGGGAAAAAATAGCTCTTATCTCAGGTGCTTCAGCCGGAGAAGGAAGTATGAAACAGGCATGCTTGTGTTTCGTGTTTGTTTGTGCGTTGTGTATCTGTTTGTGTTTGTGGGTGGGGTCTGCATGTCTGTGAGTGAGTGAGGGTGTGTGTCTGTGTGTGTTTGTGTGCGTTAGAGAGAGAAAGAGAGACTATGTTTTTGTGTGTTTATGTGAGACTGTATGTCTATTTTGTATCTGTTTGTGTGTCTGAGAGAGAGAGAGAGAGATAAAGTGTGAGAGTATGTGACTGTGTGCACACGCGTGTGATGGTTTAGGCATGTTTGTTTTGTATCAGTGTGTCTGTGTGTATTTGTCTGTGTGTGTGTGTGTGTGTGTGCATGCATAGTTTTGTCAGCACAGCAGACACAATCGGAGCAATCGCTTTCTGTAATCAAATCCCAAGCACCTGTGTCATTGTGAGGGAGATACCAGGAGGGACCTGCATGAACCAAAACTTTGCTTCCTACTGAAAAGCACAAGAAAATTCACATGCTATAACAAATTGATCAAAAGCCCCGTCTTGTCATGGTATATGCTATGAATTATGATATAGCTTGCATAATAGCAGTTTTTTAAAGTGGCTGTTATGTCAGCGTTGTGACTGCTGGTGTTGTGACGACAGACTCTGCAGCTGTGGGGTGTTTCTGCTGGCAAGGTTGAAGTAAATGAAAATGAGTTTCCACCCCCCAGGCAGGCAGTCGAGCCGGGCACATGCACACGCAGACAAGAGAGAAAGACGAGGAGGGCTAGTGGGAGAAAGATTGGTGTAGAAGGTTTTTAAGTGTGGCAGACCGAGCTCTTTACACACGGGCATGTCTAGACGCTCTGGAGGCAAAGCATTCACTCCGAGAAAAGGGTGCGCTTTCACGAGCGAGCGGGCGGGCAGACGAGCCTGTGTCTATCCGTCCGCCCTCGCCCGGCCTTTCTGTTTCACCCTTTCATCGCTGCCTTTCCACATGATCTGTCTGTCAGTCTCCCCGGGGGCAGCCTGCCACCGTAAGCGGGTGAAGGGAGTGCGGCGGCAGAGAACGTGCTAATGCATCGTGTAGTGTAATTATGTGACCAACCATGTCTGTGCATATCAAGGCATCCAGAAATTAAACAAAACTCGGCTGAAGAGCGTTTTTTGTCGGTCTCGTCTCAACACCTTCCCAAATTCTGGTCAAAACGTCATTCACTACATTGTGCAGTACACCTAGGTTATGTTCTGTATAGTGCACTATTTCTAGGTTATGTACTGCATAGTGGACTACACCTAGGTTATGTACTGTATATAGTGCACTATTTCTAGGTTATGTACTGTTTAGTGCACTATTTCTAGGTTATGTACTGTATAGTGCACTACACCTATAGGTTATGTACTGTATATAGTGCACTATTTCAGGGTTATGATATATGCTGCACTCACACCTAGGTTATGTACTGTATAGTGGACTACACCTAGGTTATGTACTGTATATAGTGCACTATTTCTAGGTTATGTACTGTATATAGTGCACTACACCTAGGTTATGTACTGTATATAGTGCACTATTTCTAGTTATGTACTGTATAGTGCACTACACCTAGGTTATGTACTGTTTAGTGCACTATTTCTAGGTTATGTACTGTATAGTGCACTACACCTATAGGTTATGTACTGTATATAGTGCACTATCTCTAGGTTATGTACTGTATATAGTGCACTACACCTAGGTTATGTACTGTATAGTGCACTACACCTAGGTTATGTACTGTATAGTGCACTATTCCTAGGTTATGTGCTGTATAGTGCACTATTTCTAGGTTATGGACTATACAGTGCACTATGTAGTGACTAAGTGGATGTTCAGAACATGGAGTCAGGGTTCAGGCCTCATTTCCTTATTCCACTTCCCTTCAGTCACAGCAATTTCTTTCAGCAAGATCTCCTAAAAATATGGAATGAATATCCCTCCCAATGTGAGAACGGCATCCTAGTGTTTTGGGGTTTGTGTGTTTGGCCTCTACTGGGCTGTGTTCTGTTTTTGGCCGTGTGTGTGTGTGGTGTGTGTGTGTGTGGGGGGCTGGGGATGTCTATACCATGGTCGTGTCAAACTGCTGGCCCCCCTCGGAGGCCTGAGTCCTTGACACAGCAGGAGAATAAGTTCTCGGTCTCATGATTGGAGACCATCCATTATTGATGATGTCCTGATGAGATTAATCAAGCCTGAGAAGTTTTCACCCCCCTCCCCCCTTTTCTTCCTGTTTAAACCGATAATGGCGTCACGACATCCTAATCGTTGCGTGTGATTAATATTTAAATTGAATAAAAATGTAAAGTTCCATATTCATGACCGTCTTATTTTTGTGTTGCCTCTCACATAATAATTCTTTTGAACGCTTAGTGAGTTTAGCTCACCAAGTCGAACCTGTCTTCAGCCATTTTAGTCATAGTCAGTTTTAACATTGACTTTGAAGCTGAAGGTCATTTTCAATGTCACCATGAAGGACAAAACATATTTCTGTATTGCCAACAACAAACAAACATCACCCTGTAAAAGCACCATGAAGAACAAAACATATTTCTGTTTTGCCAACAACAAACAAATATTTACACTCCTGCATGCATATATAAACACACAGACTTTTTGAAGTATACATTTTTTGTAGGAGGTGTGTGTGAGTGTGTTGAAGTGCTGCCACACTTGTGGTTTTTATTTAAATAAATGATACAGGGCAGGACTTTTTCTGGCCCTTAATTATTGATCTGGCCCTGCTGCCGGCTTTTGGATTTTTTCCCACAGAAGCGATCTGCCTCTCCAGCAGACCTTGTAGTTGCCTGCCATATGATATCATTCAAAGCTGAATCACACATACACACACACACACACACACACACACAGGACCTACAGTGCACGAGTACAATAGTGTCAGTCAACTTGAAGACTGTAATCTGAAATCTATGATCATCTAGCATGCATATGAAATCTTTCCCACCCAGAAAACAAGACAGTTTAGAATAACAGAGAGGGACTGACTCTGTGTGTGTGTGTGTGTGTGTGTGTGAGAGAGAGAGAGAGAGAGAGAGAGAGAGAGAGAGAGAAAGACAACATACACCTATATACATTCCACACTCAATTCTTGACTCACCGGCTCTAAAATGCTCCGAGCGCAAGGACCCTCTCACCACCCTGCCAGAGTAACACATTATTCATGTTCCCCGGTTCAGCCCCTGGGGTCCGAGCGGGAACAGGGACATCTTGGCTTCTTCTGGCCAGCGCTGAAAGGTTGCCTGTGGCCTGCAGTGGGGACGGATGGGAATTTGTGAATGCAAAGCAGATATTAAAAGTGTAATTCATTGAAATTCGCCACGGCGACCGGCTGCCAGCGCACTGACTCCTGGTGACAACAATAGGAACAGACAATTGTATTATTATATGCGGCCCACACTCACATCAGGGCCCTCACAGTAGAGTAGAGTGGTGTAGTGTTCACCAGGGCCCTCACTGTAGAGTAGTGTAGTGTACAGTAGTGTGTATAAGTATAAGTAAGTATATATACTCTTTTGATCCCGTGAGTGAAATTTGGTCTCTGTATTTATCCCAATCCGTGAATTAGTGAAACACACTCAGCACACAGTGAGGGGTTAGGTGCCTTGCTCAAGGGCACTTCAGCCGTTCCCACTGGTCAGGGCTCGAACCGGCAACCCTCCGGTTACAGGTCCGGAGTGCTAACCAGTGGGCCACGACTGCACCAGGGCCCTCACAGTAGAGTAGAGTAGAGTAGTGTGCACCAGGGCCCTCACAGTAGAGTAGAGTAGTGTGCACCAGGGCCCTCACAGTAGAGTAGAGTAGTGTAGTGTGCACCAGGGCCCTCACAGTAAAGTGAAGTAGTGTAGTGTGCACCAGGGCCCTCACAGTAGAGTAGAGTAGAGTAGTGTGCACCAGGGCCCTCACAGTAGAGTAGACTGCTGTAGTGTGCACCAGGGCCCTCCACAGTAGAGTAGTGTAGTGTGAACCAGGGCCCTCACAGTAGAGTAGAGTAGTGTAGTGTGCACCAGGGCCCTCACAGTAGAGTAGAGTAGTGTAGTGTGCACCAGGGCCCCTCCCTGGTAGGTGGTAGAGTAGTGTGCACCAGGGCCCTCACAGTAGAGTAAGAGCAGTGTAGTGTGCACCAGGGCCCTCACAGTAAAGTGGAGTAGTGTAGTGTGCACCAGGGCCCTCACAGTAGAGTAGAGTAGAGTAGTGTGCACCAGGGCCCTCACAGTAGAGTAGACTGCTGTAGTGTGCACCAGGGCCCTCACAGTAGAGTAGTGTAGTGTGAACCAGGGCCCTCAAAGTAGAGTAGAGTAGTGTAGTGTGCACCAGGGCCCTCACAGTAGAGTAGAGTAGTGTAGTGTGCACAAGGGCCCTCACAGTAGAGTAGAGTAATGTGCACCAAGGCCCTCACAGTAGAGTAGAGTAATGTAGTGTGCACCAGGGCCTTCACAGTAGAGTAGAGTAGTGTGGACCAGGCTTTCCCCCCTGCATGCTGCTGTCTCTGCCAAGCCAGTGTACTGTAGCTTTAACGCTGCATAGGTTTGCATTGACTGAAGAGTTAGAGAGAGACAGAGGATGGTGATGGAGGAAACTTCTGTCGGGAAGCTTTGGTTATGAACCAAAATCAAACAACTCCAGGAGCTGGAGGTGCCCAAGTGTGGTGCATTTTGAGCTGCTAATAACATTGTGTATGTTGGATGGATTTGTGTATGGATTTGAGTTCACTGTATGTATGATTGCTGGTTGACCGGTGGATGACTTACTGTCGTTTATTTGATGTCTCGAGTGTATCATGGAGTAAGTGAGTAAGTCCAGACAAGGCAGCTAGCTCTAAGGAGGGAATCCATGTCCCCATCATGTCAATGTTGCCAGCTGTTCATGTATCAGTGTGTGTGTGTGTGTGTGTGTGTGTGTGTGTGTGTGTGTGTGTGTGTGTGTGTGTGCACGCGTGTGTTGATCATTCACACATGAATGTATGTGTGTGTGTGCCTGAGGTGTCTGTCTTGTGTGTATGTGTGCGTGGTTGTGCAGACCTACATGTATGTGTGTGCATGGTTGAGGTGTGTGTGTGTAAATGTGTGTGTGTGTGTGTGTGTGAGACAGACGCAGACGTGATGGAGAGTGGAGAAGCTGTCACTAAAAGAGCTGTGGGCACCTCTCGGGAAGCAGCGCAGATAAAAGGTTTTATTCCCCTGTCCTCCCAGCCCCATCTCTCCCCATCTCTCCCCCTCAATGCATTATGGGTTTTTGTTAGGCACACAGCCTCTCCCCCAAGCTCTGTGGAAAAATGGTGGCGTGCTTCAGCTGTGGGAGCAAGGGCAAGAGAAGGAGGAAGGGTGTGTGTGGAGTGGAGTGGGTTGGATTGGGGGAGGTGGGGGTGGTCAGTAAGAGACATGATGGACATGATGACCAGGCTGGGGTAAAGATATGCCCTCTGGCCCCCAACTCACTCTCCATCACTTTACTTCTGTCTCTCTCACGGCCCTCCTCTCCTCCACTGTGGCTCTCTGTATCACTCACTCTCTGTTTTCCTCTTTACTTTTACACTTTCTGTCGCTCTCTCTCTTCTCTCTGCCTCTCCCTCCTGATCCCCCTGTATATTTTATGCTCTCCCTCTTTCTTTTTTTCTTTCTGTCACTGTCTCTATCAACCTTTTGCTGTCCCTTTCTCTGTCCTTGTCTCTCTTTCCCCCTCTCCGTCTCTCTCTCCGTCTCTCTCTCTCTCTCTCTCTGTCTCTCTGATCCACAGCACTAGTTGTCATCAGTGGCAGCAGAGCCCCCTTTTTCCCCGAGTCTGAGGCAACTCTGTCAATAAGGATACATCAGTGACCCCATAGTGAAGAGGATCCTCCCTTTATCCCCCCACAACCCCATCCCCACCACCCCATCGCTACCACCACCACCACCACCCCTCCCCCTCCACCTCTGAGCCAGGGGGTGTTCCATTAGCCCCACCACCTGCTGTGCTGCCCGCCCACCCTCTCCTGCTCTCCACACACACACACACACACACACACACACACACACACACACACACACACATACACACACTCACTCTCACAGGCCTCAAAGCTAGTCCCCCATGCTCTCTCACTCTTCTTCTCTCTGTCCATCGATGTACCTTTCTTTCTCTCTGTTTGTCTTGCTATCAGTCTATCTTTCTTTCTCTCTGTCTGTCTTGCTATCAGTCTATCTTTCTTTCCCTTCCACCTTTTCGTTCACGTTTTTCCCCATTAACTGTTGAAACACACACACACACACACACACACACACACACACACAGAAAAACACACACACACACACACACACACACACACAGAAAAACACACACACACACACACACACACACACACACAGAAAAACACACACACACACACAGAAAAACACACACACACACACACACTAACACACACACACAGAAAAACACTCACACACACACACACACACACACACATTACACTCCCTAGCCCCCTACTTGTTCTCAGCAATAAACGTACCTTCTTCCCACCCATCTGCAAGTAGAGACAGAAAATTAGTGAGAGAGACAGAGAAAGAGAGAGTGAGAGAGGTAGAGAGAGAGAGGCGACAGAGAGTGAAAGAGAGAGAGAGAAAGGGTCTATGTGAAAAACAGCTTTCCTGCCCCCTCCCTCTCTGCCCCCCCCCCCTCTCTTCTGGACTCGGTGGCCGCGCGAAGACAAGGCGATGCGGTGCAATTGCTTTAATTGGTTTTGACTTCTTCATTTACATGACAAGTGCGTGCACATCATGGGAAACAACGGTCTGCTTCTCCCGCAGAAAGAAGAGGGAAGCTCTGTGGTCAGCGCGGGCCGCGGGCTCAGGGGGAGGTAGGGGTGAGACAGAGAGAGAGAAGGAGAGAGAGAGAGAGAGAGAGAGGGAGAGAGACAGAGACAGAGACAGAGGGTGACCGGGGCAGAGAGACAGGGGTCTTTGAGTGGACGCTGCAGACTGAACAATGTTGTCTATTACCCTATCCCACCCCAGTCCCTGCTCATCCCACCCCAACACAGACCTGCCCAGTTCAGCTGTTTCTTCTTCTTCGGCTCTCACTCCACCCCCCCCCCCAATTGTGGCTGCACCGACGTCAACCCGAACAGCATTCTGAAGGAGTGAAAGCGCTCATTAGTGCACAAGTGTTGCCTGATCGCTGCAAGCCTTTCCTCTCCGAGGATACGGCTGTTGTGTTAGTTTATCATTAGGTGCGCACTTGGCTGGAGCATTGTTATGTTAATTTCTCCTAGGTAGCGTTTGTGTGTGACCCCCATAGTAGTCCTCCTCTTTATGTTTGCTTTGCAGATAAAGAGACGTTTTTTCCCCCTCTCTCCACCCCTGAAGTTCATGTGTCATATTTAATCTCATGTTCATATTAAATCTCCAACTAAGAGCTCCCAGCACCCATGGCAAAGGCCACAGCTTAATTTAGTTTCATTTGCAACATTCCTCTGCTATGGTAATTTAAAACAAACAAAATGGTGAAATATCACTGGTGCTCCTGCATACTGAAAATGCCCAAAGAGCCTTTTTTTCCATTTAATGGCAAGATTCATAAATCTAAATCTAAAGTAATGTTTCAGTCAAATTGAATATTAGTGCCTCATTTATGTGATTCCATCAATATGAAAAACCCATATGAAGATAGCATGGACACAAGACAAGTGTTCAATACTCAGCCTTTAAAACATGAACCAGACATATTTAATTCCATCCTGTCTCTTGTGCATTCCAGGTCTGATTTAAAATATTTATATATATTGATATATATTAAAATATGTTGATCTTTTCATATGTTTTACTTTAATCCTTGATTGGTGGAGGTAGTAGTCATTGTCGTTGTCAACGGCAGCAATCCTAGTGGCTTGGAGGGTCCTCTCTATGAAAATAAGGAAACTGTTAGGCTATTTCCTCTTCACATCAAAAGGTCCTACAATACACAAATTGTGACAGTCCTATCCACAGAGGCCCGTGTGTGTGTGTGTGTGTGTGTGTGTGTGTGTGTGTGTGTGTGTGTGTGTGTGTGTGTGTGTGTGTGTGTGCGTGTGTGTGTGTGTGTGTGTTTTCTCTCCATCATCAAAATTAATATCTAATTTCATTTAGACAGAAATCCAATTATAATATGCATAGTGAGCTCCCAAGATCCATTTTGATGGATGAGTTAAGATAGTCCTAATGTTTACAACAGAGTGGGTGCTGTGCAGGGGCTAAGGAGCTGGGCTAGTATGCAGTAGTCTGAGAATATGGGGTTCAATTCCCAGTTGACACCATTGTGCCCTTGAGCAAGGCATTTAACCCTGAGTTGCTCGGGGAGTAATTGATGTACTGTATGTAAGTTGCTTGAGTGACAGTGTCAGCAAAATGAATAGATAAAGGAAACTAAACAACAGTCACACGTGTATGGGGGATATATCACTCTGATACATCAGTCACACGTGTACGGAGGTATATCACTCTGATACATCAGTCACACGTGTACGGAGGTATATCACTCTGATACATCAGTCACACGTGTACGGAGGTATATCACTCTGATACATCAGTCACACGTGTACGGAGATATATCACTCTGATCCTGTGGCAGAGAGGGAAACGTCTGAAGCATTTACAGACATGGAACACATACCCTGATGCCACACACATGATTAACTACACACAGAAACAAGCATGCATTTACTCAAACAGAAACATGCATACTTATTTGCACACAGATCAAACTGCAGCCGACACACACGTAGACTGTAGAAATGCAAAATTGAAAAGACAAATATCCACCCACAATTCACAGCTACTGAAAATGTGCTTAACTTCTTACTGCCTTTAAATGCGTGTGCTCATTCATGCATGCCTATCAGTCTTTCCAAATTCATCTAACTTTATTTTGGAAAAACTTTTAGTGTTCTAGTGTGGCAATTACATTATAGAGATGTTTTGAGCATACTTGTGTATGTGTGTGTGTGTGTGTGAGAGAGAGAGAGAGAGCTTTCGTGTTGATGTGTATGAGTGTGCGTAAGCAAATCCTCGCTCGAGGTATAACTTTGGATTAGCGGAAATTAAAGGAAATCAATTCTGTTTTTTAACTCCCAGAGGGGAATCGCGCCGGCTGTGGTGCCAGAGCAACAACACTTCACAACAAAAAAGGTGTGAGTTCTGCACCAGAAAAAAAGCTCTGCTCCAAAAAAGCTGCCTTTGTGGCACATGTGAAAGAGAATCTTTCAAAAAACAGCATTTGAAATGGAGAAGTTTGCAACAGCAACATTTTTTCTCTCTTCTTCATTTTAGAGCTGACGGTAAGAATCAGGCTTGTGAAGTGTGGAAGTCTATGTCCTTGTCTCCCCCCTCTCTCTCTCTCTCTCTCTCTCTCTCTCGCACACACACAGACACACACACACTCACATACACACACACACTCACACACACATACAGTACCAGGGCTGGTTGTAGTCTACTATATTTGGGTGGGCTGGTACAAATTTTGGGTGGGCAACATGGCAAAGTGGTCAAATTGGATGAAAATTGACATAAACACAAAACACAAACACAAAAAATTGGTACTACCTAGCTTGAGTTGCTGCAGCCAACAGCCAGGGATAGGCAGTATTTCTGATGCATGTATTTAATTAAGTACCGGTATTTCAAATACAAAATAGTATGTTGTCATTTGTATTTTATTTTGTTGAAGAAAATGGCGTATTTTGTATCAAAATACTTTATAGGTGTGTATTTTTGCAGTTTAAAAATACTGCCAAATATCTTTGGTAAAACCAATAATCTACTTTTGTTGATGTGACAACATCATAAAAGTGCAAAATAATGAATGCATCTCGTTCCTAAGTAACACAAACGGTTTGCCTAAACTGACAATTGAATAACCTTGCGTTGCGCTTTGAAAGTTGAACCAAGTTCAACACACTCTAACGCTTGTTCAATGCTAGCGTTACGCTAGTGCTGCCACCGTTCCACTGACGGACCATAGAGAACAATAGGAATCCTGCTGCTTGCCGCTGGCCAATGTGATTTCTTCCTAATGCAAAACAATGAAACATTTATTTAATTAATCATTTTCCCAGACTTATTGTGATGATAATATTGAGATTCAGGAACATGATCCAGTGCAAGATGAGTAACTTGTAGGTTGCTTACACACACAATACACTCCCTCTCATATCAACCTCAAGTTTCATGAGAAATTTAATTATCAGTTTCTTGAGAACTTTAATCATCCAAGATGATTTAAGACATTGCTCAATCTGGGCATGCATTGACGATGTCAGATACTTTTTGAGTGCATCTCTGAGGCAGTATTTATATTTAGTAGGAGAGACCGGGGCTGGTTGGATCACTTTTCACTCTCTGTTATATTTCTCCGTCTTACAATGCGTTAAAACGGTCAAAGTGTGATTAACTGAAAGCTGGAGATCTCAGCTAAAAAATGTGTACATTTAATGTCAACAAATGATCCCTTGTTGAGTTATATATGATTAAAGTGGCACGGGGTTGCACCCTGGCACGGGGTTGGTTGGCACATGTAGTCGGGGTTGGTTGGAACACCTATGTTATAATCCTTTGCAGTACTCCTTTTGCTTTTGTTTAAAGTGCTGAATCTCACTGCCTGTAAGGCTTTGCTGATGTCTTTCCTGTGTGTTTTTCTTCAGTAGGACCCACTGTCAAGACCAATTTGGTCCCTATCGTCTTTTTTTGTTTTTACTTCAAATGTTTAAAAATGTCTGAAATGCTTCCAAATGTAAAACAGATTATTCCACCCTGGGACCAGATTTCAAAAAAGTGCAGTTTCGGGCAGTGCGTTTACAGGATTCGTTTGGACGATTGGCCAAGACGAAGCAAAACCGGTGCGTTTAACCCAAAAAGCGTCTCCGTGTGGACGGGGCCTGAGACTGCATACTGCGCAGATGGACAACTGCAACAAAAAAAAAATTGACTTCTTGACTTTGTTTGGGTGGGCAAGACACAATGCTTGGCCCCTGCCTAGAGCCGACCCTGATGCATACATGCATGTGTATGTGTTTGCGCATGTGTGGGGTGTGTGTGTGTGTATGTGTTTGTGCATGTGTGGGTGTGTGCATGTGCGCAAGACATAATGTCCAGTCAGACAAAACAAACACTCACACATACATAGGCTTAGCACTGTTTCCTCATGTCGGAACAAGAGGAAGATGACACTCCAGCCTGCCCCCCCCCCCCCCTCTGATGGCAGCGGCTCTTTCTCACAGCTCTCTGGGTGTTTCCAGCCAGAGGAAGCGCCCAGTGCCCCGCGCCGATCCTGTCCCTGAACTGTCTCTTACCTTACCTGCCTCGCCAGCTCAGGTGTTACACCCAGTGGATACTGATATTAGCATCCATTCTTCTGTTCCAGCTATATACGCTTTCAATAATATTTGTTCTCTCTCTCTTTTTCTGCTGGGTGTGGGGTGTGGTCAGAGAGGGCACTGTTTGTAACAGAGTTCGGCAGAGAAGCTGCCTTGGATTTCGGTATCATCTCACACACGTCAGTGCACAGGACAGTATTGTGGAGTACAAATATTTAGCCATATTGTATTTCAGATCCCTCAAGACTAGGATCTTGATATTGCGAAATTTGTTTGTTTTGGCTGTGTGTAAGTATATATTTTTTTCCTTACTCCAATAGTCCTCTAATTTAAAATAAATAAAAAATATCCTTTTGTGTCTCTCCTTTTCTTCTCTCCAAAAATACATCTACGTTTCCACCATCCGTTGTGGCTGAGTATTTTTTTTTTTTTTTATTAGCTCAATCCTGTGCAAGGTCATTAATTGCGCTTGGGACCTGGGTAAACCCAGCACCAGCGTGGAAAAGAGAAGGGAGGGGGGAGTAGGGGGAGGGATGGGGGGGGGGTTCTTGTTAACGTGTTGCGGTACAGGCGTCTTCTGAGATTGCCTGCTTGATTGCTTCATAAGGAACCCGTGGCACACAGCAATTAGGCGCGGTAAGACCTGAGGACCTCTCTGTCGCTCGGCGGAGACTCCGCCGGGTTCCATCCATTTGATCCGCGCGCTCAACCTTCCCCTTTTGGGGGCGAAACTTGAGAGAAAAAATCGACGGAGGAGTCATGAGCAGTAGAGTTTTTTGGAAAGGTTAATGACTTCTCGTGTGCGGAACATCTGTAGTGGGTAATTGGTAAATGGTGCCATAATGAAACAATTACATAGGTTTTAATGACACTGCATGTGAGCAAGGTCTCCCTCTGGACAGGCACCCTCACAGATGACTGATGGGGAAGGGGAATGGTGAGGGGCATTATGGGAACAGGAAGAAGAAGAGAGAAGGACAGAGCTCTGAAACAAAGACCAACACCAAAAGGCCAAAGTTATCCTTGTTATACCCCAAGCTATTATTACCTGTTATGGTAGAAAGTCATGGACACTAAAATATGTCAGATAATGCAAATACACATATATAGACTAGTTCATAGTCTTTTTCAAGTAATTTGTCTTATGTTCAGTGGTATTGAAGGCCTGTAGACCCTGGCTTTGAAAAGCATATACCACTTTGACATTTATTTCACCACCAAAGTATAATGACATTTCTTACCAATGAAGTAATGTTGCAGGCTTGCACTAATCTTGTCAGATCACTGTTGAAGGGATTTTCTGTTATCATTTTCGTTTTGGGCTTCAGTCTTCACATCCAGTGATGGTGTTTGATGGCTTGTGTATGTACAAGCGGGCTGGTTTAAGGGCTCTGGTTGGGAAATGATGAAAGATTGTGGTCTCATGTCACTATATGAGAGAAAATACTTGTGTGGACATTTTAGGATTACCTCAGAATTGTGCACATATACATGCATACATAAACCAAACCACTACACACAGATGTACAAATCTCACATAAACACACAACCACCCACCCACACATACATATCCACCATTCTAATAAGATTTAGCTCTTTGAAATCAAAAGGCATGTTGTTTGAGAGAGCTGATTTTTTACAGATGTCCACACAGTGATGTCCGATGAATACTTCTTTTGGAAAATGACTGACAGTATACTGTCAGGACCCATCATCTTGCAGTCTTAAAATAGTTCCTAAAGAAGAACGCGCATTTCTTCAGGCATCATGTTGCAAGGTTGTCAGTTCCCCCAGCTTTATATAATGCTCGCAATCCTGCATTGTTTTCAAGGGATTACTTCCCCCTTGTCTAAAATGGCTGCCATTGGGTATAGGCTCGAAGGAGGCCCGGCAATGGCCAGCAGTCAAAAGACTCGGAGGCATATGCATAATACAGTATTTCTTCGAGGATTACGCAGCCCAGCACAGGGATTTGGGGACAGTGCTGAAGGAAGAGGAGGAGAGTGGTGGAAAGAATCCATCTGTTGCTCCTGATGGATGTGTTAGCCACCATCAGTCATGGTTATCTTGGGCCATATCAGCCTATCAGTGTGTTCCCTGCAGTGTCATTTACAGAAAAGCTTCTCAATAGGTGTAGCGTTGAACATTAGCTTATCCGAGTGAGGAAAATGGACAAAAGATCTTCACTAGCCTGAAATGGTTCTCTTCATGTGTATGCTAACGATAGCTTAACTCAGCAGTGCTCAGTTTTTATAGTTCAACCAAAGAGTCATGAACCATTGGCTTTAATGTGCATGTGTTCATCAAGAGTATGCCAGCTAATGAAATAGCTAGATAGAGTGACAGGTGGGCAAATATTGAGCACACTTAAGGTGTTCAAAGCATCTTAACAGGTATTTAGCTAGCTCACATTTTTGAGCACAAAAGAGGGTCTGAACAGCTAATCGCTATATACTGTAGCATGCAAAGCATATCTATCTAAGGGAGGTAATCAGCCACACAAAACATTGAAACCATACATGTGGCAATGCTGTTTTATTACTGACAGCCTACTAGACTTATTACTGATGTTAATGGCAACTGTGATGTCCACATGCTGTAATTTGAATAATTATTTATTATCAGTAATTATGGCACAGTATGCTGTGGCCCCACAACTAAGACCCTGTTTACACGTAGGAAAAAACGCATATATATTCATGCGGTTTGGCCTTTCATTTACACAAAAACGGAGGTTTTATCACTGAAAACGATTATTTCTGAAAACTCCAGCCAGAAAAATTTGGGAAAACAGCGTTTTTGCATTGTGACATGTTGTCCCCTTCTTTGATTGAAATCTCTGATTGGCCACCGGTTTGCGTGAGGGGTTTGTGACACCCTTCCCCAGCTGTTTTTAGCATCGGTGTTAATTATTTTTAAAAGTAGCCTTAAGGAGGGGAAAATATCCATTTTTCAATCTAGTTCCTCTGCATTAAGATAACATATGGAATGTTAAAAAGGAAATCTTGTGGGGCCAACTATGATGCTGATAATGGAACTCTCTTGAAAGGGTCAGTGATAGAAAACACATTGGAATTTTAGCAAGGGCAGTCAACTGGTCAGAACACAGAGTAGGATGAGGTCCATATAGCTTGCATCAGTGAGTGGGGACAGTATGCTATAGTGTGGTTTGAGATGAAGGTGTGTCAACTTCAGGCATTATCAGGGTATGTGTGTGTGTGTATGTGGCTGCACGCATTAGTGGGGGTGTGAACCCGGGGTGTTTGTGCTCTGTGTTTGTCAGCATACACATTTGTCCGCATGAGTGTGTATGTGTAATGGTTAGTCATTTCCAGTCAGACGCAGTGCCTCGTCAGTCAGGGGCGTAACAGAGTTTGCTCTGCGGGGCACGCTCGTGCCCCTCCCCCAGCCCCCACACACCCCACCGCCAACCCAGCTCTGATGGGGCCATGGCATCAGCGCCCATAACTGACAGTGTTGTTAACAGCAGCTGATGAATGCCCTTGATTTTGTGTGTGTGTGTGTGTGTGCGTGTGGTGTGTGCGTGTGTGTGTGTGTGTGCGTGTGTGTGTGTGCGTGTGTGTGTGTGTGTGTGTGTGTGAACCATTAAGAAATCAAGGTTGTGATATGGCTGATCCAACGCAGATAGAGTGTGCATATCCCTCACTAAATAGCCGGTCATTAGTTTGGGTCTCCATCACCATAGAGAGGTGATGGGAATAGTGAGCTGCTTACCAGTAGTGCGTCTCCTCTCCATGTTAGAGCCAGGGGAGTGATCACAGTGTCATCTGAAAGAGTCCTTAGGCCTTGGAGAGCCTTGGGTCTGCTTGGGTTAAAGAAACTGCGCTTGCACATTTTTTGGTCTGTGTGCACTTGTCATTTGGAGTCAAAATATTGAGATGGCCAATGCACTGGTCCATGTGATGGTTTGATGCTAAGCATGGAATAAACAAGGCATTTTTGTTTGTATATTTCTACAATTGGTAAGGTTTGTTTAGTCGCTGGTTTGATTTTTATTAAAGATCTACTGCGTTCGTGCCATTTGAAGGTCATCCAGCCATTTGGTCAATCATTATATTTGTTTGCTGCCTACCACATGTGTCTCGACATTTATGAGTATTTTTCTTCCATTCCATGATAGAAATAAGCATTTAATGAGTGTTGATGTTATAACTAGGCCTCTCAAAGTTGATGCAATAATATCACATTAACACAATTTCACTTTAAAGCAGTTTAAGAAATAGTGACAATAATGCTGTTTCTAACCATTAATCACCAAATTTCCTTGACAATTACCCTCCAGTTAGGATATCTTTATGAGTGTGATGTACATCTCTGATTTTGTCCAAAGAACTTGCATGTAGTGCTATCTCAATGTCACTAATATAATCCAATTTGAAGCATATAGACTTCAAAACAAAAAATAATCTCGCTATCACGGTACTGTTCTCATAACTGACATAATTTTAGGTGAGTCGTCTAAAGCTTTTCCGTGTTTGATGGCAGATATTATATATAACTTTACATCATTCACATAAGATATAGAATGGATGGACAGTACATTTTCAAGAGATTGTTAAGGGTTTTTATTAGTGTCAGTCAATGAGTTAGCCCTTGTCATTAGAAATCAGGTAGTCACATAGAAAAAAAACACAAGGAGTTGTTGCATTCAGGAATGGACTCCCATCCTCATACTTAACTTGGTTAAACTTATGTTACTAAAGCAAAACTTAATACACAATTGCATATTTAATTAGTTTGTGTCCTTCACCAGATGCAGTTAGCTTACAAAAATGAGAATGACCATTTCTACAGGTCAATTTGAGGACTTAAAGGACAGGAAGCATTCCATTGCAGGGGATTGAAAAACAGCAGTCTCCTCAGTTTTTATTTATACATCGCCAACACAGGGAATGGAGACTGACAACAAATCCACTGAAATTAGGTAAATATTTTGGACACACCACAAACAGCCTTGACAACATCCAGTGCAACATCCCATGTTATTTTCATGTCTTGCCACTTCTTTACCACAATCCAGAAGTTGTTGATGAAGTTGGTACAACTCCTGTGGCTTGGGTGGTGTTGGAATAATATTCTTTTTAATTATTCTTTATTCATGTGTTATTTGTTTACGCAGATAAATTATTGAAAGTTTGCTGCATTTTACAAAGGTTCTAGTTTGCAGTTAATGATTTCCTCCATTCAGTCCCTGTGGGTTTTTGTTGGTAATTTTCTTGAATATAAAAGTTGCATTATTCATATGTATCAGAAGACCACATCTATTAATTATATCTTTCTTTTTAGGTGCTTACATCTTTACAATGCTTTCTCTTTCCTCCGATTTCTTTGTCTTAAATATCATGACCAGACCATTAGGTTAAAGATCACCCTAACAATGTAAAAATAGAACATCCATACTGAACATGTGTTTTTTATTTCCTTAAAGTAAACAAAAAAGAAAGAGAGAAGTAGAGAAAGCAAGAGAGGGGAGGGAGAAGGAGAAAGAGAGAGAAAGTTTGTTCTGAAACAGAGATGTAAATGGGCTTATTTAGTAATTTATAGATGTGGGAATTGAGTAAGACTCTACAGAGTCATAAAGTATTGATGTGTCTAATCTTTTAGATCCTGCCAACATGATAATCATGCGCGGTGTGACAGTGAGATGCCGAGCTTGAGGCCCCCACCAACAGCCCCCACACACACACACACACACACACACCATAACCACGTTTCCATTTTTGCTGAACTTATGCCGGCTTGGAGTGGAGAGCGAAAGAGCCTGTTTCCCCTAAAACTAATAAACACTTTTCTCCACATTAACTAGAGATACATCCCCTGGCAATAACAAAGCTCCCTCTCCTCTTCTCCTCTCCTCTCCTCTCCCAAGCATAACAAACACCCCTTACTTCTCTTTGGAAAGCAGGGGAGAAAAAGTTATCGCTACAGGAGAGGGAGAAAGAGAGAGAGAGAGATACATGACTTTTAATGCAAACACGCACAAACGAGAGGGAGACAAAGCCGGCAGCACAGCGCACAACATCTCAATAATTCAAGGGAGACAATATTGGGAACATGGTGAGAAAACACTTTTATAAGTCAATACAGAGACACCCGGCTGTATAATTTCTGCTTGTTCTTGTTCATCTTGTTCCTGTGTTGACTTATTAAAAAAAAGGAGAATAAATATTATGTATGGATTTTTTTGGACAGTGTGTTGTTTAGGGAAGCCAAACATCACTGTTGAGTAACATCACTTGAGAGATGTAGAATATTCTGGATCCTCTACATGAAAGTATCCCAAAGCAGAGGGACTTCAGGTCTGTTCTCCCTGAGACAGCAGACCGACTTTGAGCAATTCAGGCAATAATCGAATGAATGTAATTCACTCTGTTATGTTAATGTGCCGATACTCGCTTCAGTATTAGGGGACAATCTTCTGCATCCAGACTGACAATCCGACAGGCTGAGAGTGGTATGTACCAGAGTTCTGTTAAGTGTGAAACGCACAGCTCTGAATGCGCACATAAACTTCCATGACTTCCCACTATCGCTTTGAAGTATAGTACACACATACAACACAAAACACAAAGATTTGCCAACCTCCCATGTACAGTAGAGTGTGTAAACTTCTGTTTTCATAAACATTTCATATAGTAATCCAAGAGTGAAACATCAAAAATCACCAGATTTTCAATCAGATTTTTGATCTTTCACTCTTGGATTATACTTACCTGCCTCACCTGCACCTGTTCAACTGAAGGTTTGTGCACAGGGACACCTATGGACTTTGATTTCATATAGTAACTATATGCATGTGACAATAAACTTCCTTGTATCCTTGTACATGGAAAATGAACTATCTGACCTCATTTCAGCGCTTTGCCCTCACACCTACAACAGTGGGTCGGTTTTGAGGTGAAGGCGCTTAGTTCAGTTTAACAGCAAACAGAGACATTTTGTGATTGCCTTTGTGATCACAGCAAATGTGTTGCTCTTCATCACGACAGGACTGATTTGACTGTAAATACTTTGAGATGCAGTCCATTACAGAACCTCAGATGAATAATGCACTGTGCTTTACCTCTCACAGAAATAATATCCCCTGTGGCTTTGGCAGGGTGAAGCTTTGTATACAAAACAAATCAAATGTATTCTTTCAACAGATCTTTAACATATGCCTCTCTTGATAAATAATTCAAGGACATAGCTAAATTTTTAATTGCTAGTGTTTTCCTTCAATAAGCTAGATGAGAGTTGTGTGTCTGTGTATCTCTCTCTCTCTCTCTCTCTCTCTCTCTCTCTCTCTCTCTCTCTCTCTGTCTATCCATTTTCCTGTGTAGAAACACAATAGGATTTTACATATATTGACAGTAAGCAATAAGCATGAACTGTAAATATAATTATAACAATTAAATTTCCATTTTGACAATGACAGCAAAGTAGACCATAGGATGTGGCAGATGGCCAAGTTTGAACCTGGCATATTGAAAGTACAGTAAACCTTCTGTCTGTTCAGTGTCTGCTCAGTGTTTGTGCTCAAAGAAACTGACGTTTGCGCAAACAGAAACAAACAGAAACAAACAATAAATGCATCTCGGACCGAGTTCTACATCTTTCCAGCCAATCAACAAGTTGCTTCAGGAGCACAGGAGGGGTGGAAGGGGTGTTCTTTTATCAACAAATATCAACCACCTTTAAACAGAATCAAGGACCTGACCTTGAACAACCTTTAAGTTGTCTTTTCTGGAGAATGCTTTGTTTATTGACATGCAATGTAATAATAATAATAATAATTTAATTTCTATAGTGCTTTTCAAAGATCAAATTTTTTGTATGTGGCTGTTAGTAGTATCTATTCTTGAAGAGAATGCTGGGACTAATATCTGCATTAGTACTGTGTGCATCAACTTCAGCACCTTTGTTTGTACTATATAGTCTCTCCATCTCCCATCTCTCTATCTCTCTCTTACACACACACACACACACACACACACACACAGTTATGGCCTATGTATATGATTCATATGGAAGAAAACATCCTTTGACATCTCAGTGTTGTGTCACATAGTGTTCTGGCATGCTGTGTGCATGTGGAATAGGAGCATAAAGTTACCTTTGTGCATCCTAAGAGGAGCCATTTCACTTGTTTATTCACGGATGGGCTAGCCATGTGTGCAAAGCCACATATGTGGTGATCATCACATACCACACATTATCAAGTATCAGGTGTGGCAAATATGTCCCTCACTGCAACTCCCCCAGGACTGTCTGTAAGCCAACACACACACACACATGCATATGAACACATGAACAGTTTTACAAATAATTCTAAATCAATCATCTATGCCAGATTGCACACCACACTGCACATGAAGTAAGAGTCAGACTACATGTGTGCAGTATTAACACATTAGTCACAATGGTACAGGCTCATTCTGCTCATTTCAAAAAGAAACAAATGATCATGCTCTATTCTGTGCTCTATGTCAGATGCAGTCGGACATACAGTCTAAATATGCACATATGTTGTTAGACACACGTACACCATGTGCACACACACACACACACACACACACTCACACAGCCATGCAGACTACTCATACACGATAATACACATGCTGTATGTGTAAATTAGCCAGCGTAGCATAAAGGAGACAGGGTGTCACGTGGTTATTTGTAACACATAGATGATCTGCAGTGTCACCAGCCAGTCCACAGCCCTGTTGGGTCCACTTTAGATGTTTATGAATATTGCTCAAATATTAATAGCCTCTTTTCACTTCTGTCTGTCTGTCTGTGTCTCTGTTTTCTCTCTCACTCTGTCTCTCTTGTTCTGTCTCTGCCTCTCTTGCCAGCCCCACATGATCCTCACAGACACAAATGCACACACACATACAGTACACTCTCGCACAAATACACACACACACACACAAACACTCACACAAATATACACACACACATACACACACACTAAAATACACACACATGCACAGGCAAACACACGCACACACACACAAATACACACACACACCTACCACCTCGCTGGAGGTGATAGTATGGATGCTGCTGATGCTTGCTGTCCCTGTCAGTCCATCAGTGTGTGTGTGTGTGTGTGTGTGTGTGTGTGTGTGTGTGTGTGTGTGTGTGTCGTGCCCTGTCCTGGAGCCAGGCCCCTACTACTCTCCTCTGCTGCGCTCTGCTCTTTTTGCCTTTGCTGCAGGCCGCACTGGCATGTTCCCCACCATACATCAGCCTCTGAAGGTCATGCATGACCAATAACCCTGTCCAGCTTAGTCATACTACACTACACTACACTACACTACACACACTCCCTCTCTCTCTCTCTCTCTCTCTCTCTCTCTCTCTCTCTCTCTCTCTCTCTCTCTCTCTCTCTCTCTCTCTCTGCCACTCTAGTATACTGTATGCATGGAACCATATAGTTCAGTTCATTATTCTGTCCCATTGATTTCTTTATAATGCATTTTGACATCCGTTAACCAGTAACCATTTTACAGACGTGATTTGTACAGCATCAGTACCAATTCTGTTGATTTGAGGAGCAATGTGGTTTTTGCCCACCAGGACCGACAGTTTGGAAATGGTCCTGAATTGGTACAAGGTATCAGTATGTGCAAAATTGCACCAAGATAGACACTCAAATCAATTGTCTTTTCAATCTATTGTTCTTGTCAATTCTGTGTGTATTTCCCCTATTAGTCAGTTTTATATTCAATGCACCACAGAAACACGAGACAACAAACCATGTGGACATATATTTAGCTATAAAAAGATGTTGCTCTGTAAAATATGTTACAAGCACATTGCAAATCACACAGAAGTACAGTACATAATAGCTATTTTGAGATATTTGTCTAGTTGTGATAATATGACAGCAGTGAAAATAATAATGATGATGATGATTAAATTATATCCAAAGAGAGGTGAAGAGGAAGAATCACAATGAAATCTGGACCATCTCATTCAGTGTCCGTGTTTTTCCCCTGCTTTCCTGTCAGTCTGAATCATGACTGAGACAATGTCATAATACCGCGGTGGCACAATAGCTGATCTTAGCGCTCAATCAGAAGCCGCCGCTCTGCTCCTCTCCTCTCGGTGTTATCTCCATTTACAATATCAACATTTCATTTAGCTCATCAGGCTCCAGGAGCCTTTGAGGCGGCCTCCTCTCCTCTCACTTCCTCTTCCTCCTTTTTTGTGCTCCCATAATGGGACTTTTCAGATGGGTGATTACCTGATTCCTTCTTTTTTTCCCCCCTCTCTCTCGCAAAACACTGTAGTGTCATTTGCCATTAATGGACTGAACAAAATTACGTGACTCTGTCAAAAGTGTCTGATGTAAGGCAATGATGATGACGGTGGCAGTCGAGAGGGGAAGACAGTAGCGTCACTCAGGCAGAAGAATACGAGGATAACACAGGCTCATCTCAGAGCCATAATGGCCTCCCACGGCCACCACCTCCACTCTCTCGCCATTCAGAAAACCAAAAAAATGGGCCATGGTGATATGCTGATGCAGGATTTAGGCACTTTTTAAGTATATTTTATTCATCCGTTGTTTGCTAAATGCCATATGAAATATGTATGGTCTGAATATGACTTTAAAGTTTAATGGCGCCGGCTAGGGTTTGGGAAGAAGGTGAGCATCTTTTATGCTGAGCATAGACGATGAGGCCGAGTGTTCAGCCTCCACCATTAGGATGACCGTCCCTCAAGGATGGAATGGGTGAATGGGAATAGATAGATGGATGGACGGATGGATGTGAGAGAAGTGAGTGGACGACCACAAGGGCATATAGATGTGTGAAGCATGGCATGGATAGACACCTCCCCCCCCCCCAACCCAACTACCAATTAGGTAACAGTGAAGCCACTTCCTGTCGGGGGGAGGAAAGGCATGTGTATCGATCCAACGCGCCTCGCTGGCCCCCTCATCGACCCCTACCGCATCCGAGCACCAGATGACCGCACTAATGCTAGCGGACATGCTCATGCTAACGGCTAACGCTGTGTCCTCTAACCTGCACCTGATCTGCATTTAGAGGAGAAAGAAAACCTCATTCATACTGGTAGAATTCTCCCCATGCATTACAAACAGGCCATGATGCAAGTATGAGAGGATGGCACTACATATTACATTGTGATGTTTAATTAAACCTTCAGCCTGCTCTGTACACAACACACACACACACAGACACACACAGTACAATGTTAGTGGGGGCTTCCTTGGTAACACTTTACTCCAGTGGAGCTGAAGCATGATGGGACCTGACAGTTGCGCCCGGGGCTTCCCTGGAGAGGGCGGAGTCTCCAGCCAGTGTGGGGGGCAGGGGCGGGCAGAGCGCTGCAGCTCTAGACTTCCTGTCAGCTCACCCAGAGTTTACGCACACTCGCAGATGTGCATGCACACACACACATACATTCAGACAACTCCCCTACACACACACACACACACACACACACACACACACACAGACACACACAATTTCTTGTCACACAATTCTACACAAAGGCAACCCCCCACATACACACACACACACACACATACATTTACACACTAAGACACATACCCACAGAAACAACCCCCACACACACACACACACACACACACACACATACAAACAGACAGTTCATATACAAAAGCCTTGTGGTAATCATGCACATTCAATGTGCGTACAAAAGCCCTCAACTGATCACAGATGCATGCTGTGCACGTGTAATCCCATCAAACTAACTTAGCATGTTTGTTTAAAATAACACACACAATGAAAGTGGAATATATAATAATATATATAATGTCTCACACCCACCCACTCTCTCTCTCTCTCTCTCTCTCTCTCTCTCTCTCTCTCTCTCTATCTCGCTCTCTCTATCTCACACACACACACACACACACACACACACACACAGGGCACTGCATGTAGCCCACACATATTAACAGGGTTTGACAGGCCATGGAGACTTGGCTCGGTTTCCAGATGTTCTTGCCGTAACATTTGCATCGGAGTCATCACTCTGGCAACATGCCAAAAAACAAGATGATGTTGCTGCCATGACGACATGTCCGTCAGGATGGGGAGGGGGTTACGTCAGTTATAGGAGGGTCGATGATGAGGTGAAGGATGAAACAACCGGAACCAGCCTGACTCATAGCACAGGTCATATAAAGTATTCATCATAAAATGACCAAGGAGACAATTCCTTATATTACTTATTATATGTCTTAATACAAATTACTTAGGATTGTGGGTGAGAATTTGAGTTTTTTGAGCATGTACATAGAACTGAAAGCTAAGGGACTGGGAGGACAAATTTGCTTAATTTGACAAAAAAAAAGTGCATTAGAATTGAACCTTTAATTACAATCCTCCTCACTCCAGTATAAATGACAGCCACTGGTTTAGAGGAGAATGCAATGGGAAGCTAATACGTATCAACAAAAATAGTTCAACACAGCCTGAACAGCCAAAGCACTACATTACATAGTAACAGCCCATTGTTTTCCTTTCTGTAGATAAATATATGAGAAACGTGGGAATGACATGGACATGCTCTATGCATTAGCACAGATTCATCAGTCTTACATGGTAAAGACTTGCATTAATAAACTTCACATTCAGGCAGTGTTCAATTAGGAGTTCATCAATTGTTGACGAGTATTCATACATGTTTCTGTATACATATATAATATATAAAGAAGCCATGGCCGTGTGCCCTTGCTTTTTGCAGTAATGGATGACACTAATGTGGTGTTTGGTGTTTTAAGCCTCCAAAGTCATCTTCCAGGCAACGCTGCATGGAAGGCACTAGGGTTAGGCAAGGGTTAGGGTTAGGTGCCTTGAAGTCGACAGTGGGGGCTTAAAACACCATCGAGCCACTAATGAAGTGCCGTGGTTCTAACGTGTCCATTTGATTAAGTGTAAGTGACAATGTGGTCAAATAAAACATGTAAGAGCATGTGGTCAAAGCGCTAAAAAATGTTGAGAAATGTCCTAGAAAAGGCCTAGTGTAGAGCAGCATAAGTTATGGTATGATTACATGACATGTTCTTCCCTTGACTATCATAAATACAGGGAAGCTGCTGATAGCGCTCAGAGAAATGATTCTCAGCTTTGTGAGCGGTGCAACACCATGAGTGACATTCTGCTCGCTTGTTGATTTGTTTGTTTGTTTGTTTGTTTGTTTGTATTAAAGCTAAGGGATCTCATCAAATGTAATGCAGTGTCCAAATCTGATTACTGATGTTTAGAGTGGACAGAAGCATGAGCTGTCCGTGGTGCTGATCTACGTTCCAGCTTCAGCCTGTCAGTAAGGTCACAGCTACTCATGCTGGACCTACAGAGCTTTTTAATAGATTATCTCTTGGTCTTTCAAATCGTCTTTCATTGGTCCCATTCTACTGTAATAGGACAAAAAAGTCTTGATATTCTGTGAGTAGCAACTGCTGCATATTAGGAATATGTGTTGGTTTTGATCCGTAAAGTTTAATAAATTCATATAGATTATATTGCTAAAGTGGTCTTAATGACCATTATTGGTGTGTCATATATGATCTGGACTGATGTTTTAGCTGTTGTGTCCTATGAATTCATGATTAAACAGCACCCTTACGTCCCTAGTCTGGTGTGACTTTCTCCAGTGATGGCAAAATGAAGGGGTGAAAGGTTAGCCTGGGTTTATCCATTAGCACAAGCATGCAGTCTGATAGCCATGAATAAAATATCTGCGAGCATGTTAGATGCTGGCTTTTATGGGGTTTAACCAGAGGCTTGGGGTAGGAGCAGGAGGCACAGTATCAGACTGCACAACCCCAGGCATACTCCAAATCCATTACTCACCCACTACCCCAGTACCCCAACCCCCAGCTCCCACTACACCACTGATTGTACAAGACAGTGGCCACACACACACAGTTACAGTTACACACATACACATACACACACATTAAATAGCACGCCCCCATGCACACATAGAAGGAGAAAACCACACATACACACACACACACACACAACGAAATAGCACGCCCCCATGCACACAGAGAAGGGGAATACTGTGCACACACACACACACACACACACACAACACACAGACAAGCACACATGGACAGCATGTGCAAATGTGCATGCAAACACATATGCACACAAACGCAAACATGTTCATAAATAGTGAACACAAAAATTGTCTGCACCCAACATCTACAACCCACCCACACACTCGCACACACACAAACACACTCACACAGACTTACAGTCATACTCCACGCTTTGCATAGATTAATTTTGCAGAGCTTACTAAAGACTGTTGCCGGGCAGATTAGCCCATACAATTTTGCCATAGCTTGGATATCCTATGTAAATATACATACAACAAACAAGACTTGATACTCACGTGCGCTTGACGTATGGCTAATAGCAATGAATTAAACACTTTCATGGCTCAGTGACGGAGGCAGACAGGGTTGTGGTCATTGACCATAGTAGAGTGGGACACTGGAGGACAATTATATCAATTGTAAAACCCAGCAAAGAAGCGTTGGTGACTACCCCACCCCGACCCTAACCCTTGCCCATCTGCACGATGGCGTCCAAATGAGTGATATGTTCTCGCGAGCACATCTGGATTTGGGTCTAGAGTTGTCCGGCCAATTTTCTTGTCATATTTGTGGAGTAAGGTTGCCATTTGTAACAGCTCACAGTGTTGGTTTTGAACCCCACCTGAACCATGTCTTACGGCTTGTGGCGCATCTATGGATTCACATACCCATATCTGACCCATAAGTGTGCGCATGTTTGAACATGAAGGCATGCAGGTGTGCGTGGCAGTGTTTGCCTTTGCACCCATGCGTAAGAATGCATGCATGCATGAGTTGTGTGTGTGTCTGTGTGTCCATGTGGATATGCAAAAATGCAAATAAAATGCACATGAACTGTGTTACACTTAAGTATAGGAATCTTTTAACATGTACCCACGAGGGTCTGTATTTTGTCCTACTCATCCTGCCAGTATTAAACATTAGTCGCACAGAGGATATATTAATGTGTAGAAAGAGCTAATAAGTGTTTACAATAAATGTTCACAAAAAATGCTGAATTAAAAATTATATCAATAATCATAATGTTAATTTAATGTGTTTTTATAGACACAAAATATTGCCAATAACTATTAGCTATGGGGCAGGTACAGCAACATTATCTCTAAATTATATATATATAATCATTTCAATTAAAAATATATAACATATTACATACAAATAATGTATTTAAAAGTGTTTAAAAATGTACAATCCTCGGTGCTTAATTATCTATAGCGTTTTGATGAAGGAGACCTTTTCCCTTGCCCTAATGCAAATACCAACACATGGCATTTTAGTGACATTTGGTGGGTCTCGTTCACAGGCGGTGCGGTGTGTTTTGGATAATGTTTAGTGCTCTGTGAAACAACCTCGCCCGGCGCCCAGCGCTGCGGATGTGCACTGAAGCGCCAGAGTTTTGATTGTGCTGGTCAATGTGCACAACTCTGTGACTTTATGCCCCCAAGACTGAGTCTAGACACGAGCCAGCCAAGCTGGCCTCCTGACCTACATCCTACAGTTACTACTACCACACACACACACACACACACACACACACACACAGCATATTCCTCACCACCACAGGGAGAGATGCAGAGAGAGAGAGGGAGAGAAAGAGAGAGTTTAAAAAGAGAGAGAGTCAGTCATTTGAATAAATGCAAAGCAAGAGGGAGATAGAGGGAGTGTGTGTGTGTATGTGGGGGAGAGGAAAAGAGAAAGAGGGAGGACGAGAGAAAAAGAGAATCACAGAGAGGAGAAGAAGCAATGCCATGTACAGTTGAGGTTAGCTGAGGTTATGTGGAGGTTACAGTCAGAGGGAGAAATAGAGAGAGGGAGAGATAGAGGGAGGGAGAGATAGAGGGAGGGAGAGATAGAGAGAGGGAGAGTTTGGGGAAGGGGAAAGCATACACATGATGTCAGAGTTTGGCTGGGGGTGGAAGAGACAGCTGATTACTGAGCAGAAACAGCAATGGAAATATACAGTAATTGCATCTGTATTTCTCTGATCTATACTGTAGCACTGTCACCATCATAACATGACAATGATCAACAATGCTGTTTACTAATGCAGTGAAAAATATTGAAATATTTTTCCTGACATATTTGTTGTAAAAAGGAATTGGCAGAGCATACAAAATTACACTTGGCAGAAATCATTCAAAGAAAAAATCTCAGAGGTGCATTTGAGCAAATTCTGTGTTCCTTTAGAAATGTTTCCCTTTTTGTCCGAACAATGGGAGATGGCATCCATCAATAACAAAGAGATTAACTTTGTACTCCTTCGTGTGGCTATTCAGCATATCAACTGGACTGGACTAACATGTATTCGTGTAATTCAATAGAATTGGATGTTTTTGTGTTTGGGCTCCAGACAACACTGAACTTAACTGAAAGCTCATCAGGCGTGTATAATAGCAGACAAATCTAATTTCTTCTCCAGTCTGCAATGTAAATGTAAGTATAAGTCTAAACATCATGGCACTGTATTTTCATGGTGTGATGTTCAGTTATCACAGTGAGCTATATCATCTACAAAGTCATAGACTGTGTAGCAGTAGTTCTGCTTTTGATATGAAAATAATATCAAACACAAACCTGATAATGCCTGTAAAAGCATAGTGGACGTACTTTCATATCACTTAAGAACTTCTGTGTGTCTTTCCTTCTTTTTCTTGCATTAAACAAACACACACACACACAGAGACACACACACACAGAGACACACACACACACACACACAGAGACACACACACACAGAGACACACACACACAAATACACACACACACACACAGAGACACACACACACAGAGACACACACACACACACACAAATACACACATGTGTGCATGCAGTTTCACAAAAACACAGAAGGGGGGATTGTTGTAGCTTCTTAATCCTCAAGATTAACAACTCATTTTACCTCAGCCAAAACAATGAGCGATGACAAATTATCCTTCCACCCCCACCCCCAACAGTCAAAGGTGATCGTATTAGAACGGGGTGTCGCAGGACTCCTGGAGAGAGACAAATACATCCCCAAGCCTTCTCACTCTTAGCAGAAGGAGTTTGTTTTCAGTTAAGGGAACAGAGGGGAGCTGTTTGAGCAGAAAGGGCCTCTTCCTAACGTGGCGAGCGGCTGGGGTTCTTTAACCCTTAAAGGTGTAGGTTTTTGAACATTCTAAGTTCCGCAACAATTGAAGGTTCTAAAATTCTATGTTGAATTCAATGAACCCAGATATTCTTTAGAATGTTAATTTCCCAACATTCCCGTCACACCGGTGTGACGGTACTCCTTTAAGGGTTAAGTCTCACCTTGTGAAAAGCTGAGGACTCCTACGCATCCTCTCCTGGGCTGTCTGTACACTGCTGTGTCCGACCCGACTGGCGTACCCGGCTTTTCTTCCGCTGTATACAAACAACTGGCATAATCTGGTTGTTGATATCCAGCTGTGCTGTGAAAACGGTAAGGCAGCCCTTGGTTAGTATGGTTAGTTTGGTGAGTGCTTTTTTGTTTTTGGTGAGGACTTTATCTACATAAATATTGCTCCCAAAAGAGGGTCCTCCGAGTTTAATGAACACATTCTAATTGCACATAAAAGGTCATTATCATCACTCCGATTATCATATTCTTACAGCATCTTATGTTAAACTGCTTAAACGCCTAATCTTGTATGTGTGCAGTAAGAATTGTTGCTTCATATAAAACGTTCGTATGGTCAAATGCCCTCTAATCCCTCTTCTAGACTCGGGATTAAGCCGGGGAGGACCGAGTGGGAGGGTGAGGTTGAAAACACAACTTCCCCCACCCACCCACCCAATACACACACACACACACACACACACACACAGACTGACACACACATCACTCACTCAACCCCTATTTCCCCCTTCATACAGCAGCATTCATACAATCCACATCTCCAAGATTAGAAGTGCTTAGTGGCGTACATTTTGAACAGACAGTAAGAGGATCTGCTGAAGAGAGGAGGAGTGGAGAGGAGAATAGAGGAGAGAAGGAGAGAGGAGAGGACTCGGTCCAGCAAGTGCCACCGACAGCCTTGTCATTGCCCTGACTCCATCAAGGAAGATGAGAGTGACCCTAGAGGTTAAAGTCCAGCCTGGTCACCCCCCTCCCTGCCAATGGACTATAGCTGGGGGTTTGTCAGAGGAGGGCCTGTCATTGTGAAGTATCAGTGAAAACATTTAAAGGGCCTCTGAAAAGGGATTCTATTGTTGCTCTCTTCAGTGGGGCTTAACACTTAACACTCGTTATGAGAATCAACAATGACCCAAAATTGGTTTCACTTGGAGGCTTTTTGTGCTAATTAGAATAGAATAGATAGATAGATGGTAGAATAGATGGCTCAGTGTGTGTGTGTGTGTGTGTGTGTGTGTGTGTGTGTGTGTGTGTGTGTGTGTGTGTGTGTGTGTGTGTGTGTGTGTGTGTGTGTGTAGGGTGGGAGGGTTTGGTTGTGTTAGCATCTGTCAATAATAAAATGAGTCAATTATATTTTCAGCAGCTCTTGTAACGGCATTGTCCTTGTTTGGATTTAAGTTCCCACACCAAGTATCCATCTTCCCATTGTCTCAATTCACATTGTGGAAACACTTGTGTCCAAAGTAATCCAACAGAGCAGTGAGCTTCTCAACAGTTGCACTAACTGTGCTAGTTGAGTAACACTTATTAACCATAAAGTTTAACATTAGCATTTAGTCTTTAGTCTAACATTAGTCTTCCTGGTATGATTGCTTTTAAATCAGCTTAATTTATTCAGACCAGCAATTATTTTCAAACAGATTGTGTGACAATCAATGGGTTGTTTTGAGTGTCATGTGTCTCTCATACAGTCACTTCACATAACACACATAGTGGCATAGATAACACTCAAGTTCCTTCCCTCTCTCTCTCCCCTCCCTCTCTCCCTCCCTCCCTGTCTCTCACTCTCTCTTTCTCATCCAAATCTGCCCATCAGAAGTTGCTCCAGCATTACTGTAACTATGAGGCACAATTTCCCCTTTGTCTCATGTTTGGCTTGTAAGACAATCAGTCTGTGAGCTTGTCTGTGGTCTCCCAAAACAACAATGGAGTCCTGTGGCAGAGCCGCGTCCTTTGTTTCGCCTGTGTGGCTTTTGTCATCAGGCTGCCATATATTCTTTGGTGCCCCTGGCTTGTTTAGCCTTATTGTTTGAGAGACATGCATGTATTTTACTACTAGCATGTTTTAAGTTGGTTTATGCTGGTTAACTCCATATGAAGGCTTAAGGTACTAGTTAAAGGTTTATGTGGTATATTTAACTGACTAGAATAGTACTGTAGTTCCTAGAGTGTTTGAAATCATGATCTCAACAAAAATAACAGGCGCTGTATTACTTTGCATTACTATACACATATATTACTGGATGAGAAATATTTGAATGGATACTGATACAACACAATATTTCAGTTAGAAAAATTTAGAAAATTGTGATGATAATGTGAGCAAGGAGAGATTCAAAAGAGGGCAACAAGAAAGAGAGGAAGAGAGAAAAAGAGACAGAAAGATGGAGAGAGAGGGAGAGAGGGAGAGAGGGAGTTTTACTCGAGACATCCACAGTTACTCTGTCCCTCTTAAGGATGCAGTGAATAATTCAGGCCTTTGCAGAGGCATGTTCCATTACCTCAGACTCCTGGCAATGTTCAGAGGTTAGCACAGGCTGCACAGGCCCTCAGAGCCCAGCCATTAACCAAATCTAGCCGTCAATGGGAATACATTAAGAATACACACTCCGTACAGTCAAAACCATCTCTGAGAGTCTGGGCATTAATGTCTTTCAAAGATGGAGCAAGGCATGAGGCTGTTTGTTCATCGCAGAGATAACCAAGGAGCTTGCAATGAGTACCTCCTAACGAGGTTCATTTAGGTTTAAGAGAGAATAGCAAATATCAGTGTTGCCTATTGAACTTCGCAGTCAGACGTTCTTCATCAGACCAGAGGTTCTCTCGCTAGTCTCCTGCTCCTGGGCCAGGCTGCCCATGGCTAGCACTTGTGTTCTGGACACGGCCATGCACCTGCCTATAGTGTCTTCTCCCTCTCTCTCACACAGAGACACACTCTGTGCTCGAGCTGTGACCTCTCCCTGCACTCTTGTCACATGCACACTGCTGTTCCTAAAGATTCACTCTAATGAAGACTCCTTATTAACACAAAAGCTGCTTCAAAAATCCTTAGAAGTCTCTCGCCTCTCTCTCTCTCTTCCTTGCTCTCTCCTTCTCACACACACACTCATTCGTTCTTTATTAATCAGAGGAAGCAGAAGAGAATATTCAATGGCACTTGAATGTTTCCTGGTTCCACAGAGGCGAAGGTAGAGCGCCCTGCCCTCGCTGGTGCGAATACACCATGCTTAGCCACCGCCCAGCGTGCCTAATGGCGACGGCACAACATGAAAGCACGCCTGAGCCGAGACCACAATTTCATATGGATTCAACATCAACATTTATTAAGCCTCGCAAACTAAACTCGGCGGCAAAAAATTATTCCGAGATTTTTTGCCCCGGGGCCATGCGAGCATATTTTAATATCCCACAAGAAGAAATTACACACCAAAAGTAATAGTAGATTTAATATCTTAATAGCTTCATAAAAAACATGGATAATGCAGAAATCCAATTAAAAATCAACTGATTGGCATGCTGTTGAGAATGATATAGTCTCTTTTCTCTTTTTTCTTACGGTGCACTGCCCTTATTAAGCGTTCTGATGAGGAGATAGGTTATTACTTTTAATACAGATGTTGCGGAGTGTGACTTATTTGTTAAATTGTTCCCTGCCAGGAATCTGAGTGGGGGCACACCCTGTGAGCGCGCTTGGTGGGCGACCAGTGAAGAATCCTTTGAATCCATAGCTCCATGCTCTAACGAGTTAAGGACCCATAAAACAGAGCAAGAGAAATGCCTGGAATAAACGTGTTCTGTGGCACTAACTGAACTGACTAACTGCCATTTTCACAGTTTCTGATGTAAGTAAGGTCCGAATATGTGGACTGGCATAAAGGGAAAATGTAAAGGATAATGTAATAATGTATGTAATGTAATGTAAGGGATTTTTTTCATTGCTAAGTTATCCAAAGTTTACCAAGAGTTGCTAGGTTGACTGGTGCAGCTGAATGTATTTTCCTTTAGACCTGTGTAAACCTGAACTGTTTACATTTGTAGATCTATCAGCAGGCCTATCAGTTGCGACTGCACAACTCTGTATCACTTACAAATAATTATGGGAAATTGTAGATTAGAATTTACCTTGTTTAATTACGAGCAGTTAATTAGTCTAATTGGATTGGGTAAGGAAGCTACCATCAGCAAGCCTGCAGGAATTGCCCTGACACCAGAGGATTCTCAGCCACTGGGATAGAGTTCACTGTGTGATATATAGCAAGAAATTGAAAGAGAGAGCGACAGAGAGAGAGAGAGAGAGAGAGAGAGAGAGAGAGAGAGTAAGCTGCCCAGTGAGAATAAGAGATTAATAGCATTATGACAGGGACCATAATAAAAACTGTCCTGAGATGTAAGGTGTGGTTTACCATTTATACTTCTGCCTTTTGAAGATTTTAGACTTTTATCAACGGAAAGACAGATATCTGTCTTACAGCTGCACTACATGTGCTTGTTGTGCTAAACATGAGCTTTCTTGGCTCCTCACAAGCTGGCTACACAAGCTGGCTCTGTTGACCAACAGTGAGCTCTCTATATGTTGGAGTGGGGAGAGAGCTCCATTTCAAGGTGACACGCCAGGGCTCCTTCAGGGCTTTTCCTTCCAATTCTTTTTGGGATTGAAATTATGATGAAGTAATTTTTTCCCAGAAAATTGCCTCTGTCACTTGTGGTATCTCTCTGTAAATTTCTCAAGTGTATTTTCCACCCTCCCTCCCTCTCTCCCTCCCTCCCTCTCTCCCTCGCTCCCTCCCTCCCTCTCTCTTCCTTTCTTCTCTCTTTTCTGAAGTGAAAACTCAGAGGGCTTCAACACCTATTCAAAGTCATTCTCCTCCTCGCTTCCTGCACATAAATACTGTATGTTGGTGGGGGGTCATATACATCATATTACAGCATGACATGACAACAACAACACGGTAAAACATACTTTATGTATGGGATTATGTAGAGCTATGCGCTATGAGAAACAGACTCACTGAAACACAAAAAAAACAAACTCTGTCAGCCAAGACGGCCTCTTCAGTGAGCGCTAACAAAAACGAATTCACACAAATAAACACCTGCTTGTTACCGCCAGACACCATCACGGCACGTGCCATTTGAGAGTAAAAGGGGGTTCCTCTGAGACAATGTGCCCTAATTTTTGATTTCAATAAAAAAAAACCTAGTCTAATTATATTTAAGTTAACTTCCTGATGGTCGACTCAAGGGCAGAGGAGTTGTATAAATATGTGCTAACCTTAAAAAGAAGACTATCTGTTCATTCTCTCTTTTCACTCTCCCTGTGCATCTCTCTCTTTCTCTTTTCCTCATTTCCTCCTTTTCTCTCTCTCTTTTCCTTACTATCTTTAGAGTGTAATTCTCTCACTATTTCTCATTCCTACTCAAACATGATGACCTCCATTGAGACATTTCATTCTTCCATCTCAACCTGATAATCACCCCCCCCACCCACCCCCCACCCACACACACACACACACACCATACACAGTGACTTCCCTTCTACTCCTAGTGAACGACACTTTTCAAAAAAGGACTAAGAGAGACATTAACATTACGAGACAAGAACGAGAGGGGCAGATAAACAGCAAGTCTAGTGAGTGAATGGAAAGGATGGATGGAGAGGAGAGGAGAGGAGAGGAGAGGAGAGAGGAGAGGAGAGGAGGAGGAGGGAGAGGAGGAGAGGGAGAGGAGAGGGAGAGGAGAGGAGAGAGGAGAGAGGAGAGGAGAGGAGAGGAGAGGAGAGGAGGAGAGAGGAGAGAGGAGAGAGGGGTGGGGGAAGGGTGGCGTGGCGTGGCGTGGCGTGGGCGTGGAGGGCGGGCGGGCGGCGCGGGCGTGGGCGTGGCGTGGCGTGGCGTGGGCGTGGCGTGGGGAGTGGCGTGGCGTGGGCGGGTGTGGATGGGCGTGGCGTGGCGTGGCGTGGCGTGGCGTGGCGTGGTGTGGCGTGGCGTGGCGTGGCGTAGAGACGAGAGGAAGAGGGATGCTGAGCGTGGTGTTCAGTGTTGGGTTCTCTTCTGTGTCTTAGGGTTCTAGCCCTGTGGGCTCTGCCCTCCGCCATACCATTCTGCATGAGTAGCTTTTAGACACCATATGGCAGGGGAGATCTTCAGACCCACTCGTTGCCCTCTTCTCTAACTCTTCTATGATTCACTCTATAGAATTGTGAGGTCATTTCAGAGTAAAATACCACAACATCCATCCATAAATGGATAAATAAATACATAGATATGCATACATGCATCAGCTGAGAGTATGTGATCCAAAGGGTTGCAATAGCCCTCAATAATGTGGCCATGATGCATTTATGGTTGTTATATGTCTGGTGAAAATGTGAAAGTCCACAATGTCCTGTGGTTAATACGCTCACTGGGGGGACACAGGACAGAGTGTCTATCAAGGCAAAACACCATCCTTTTGTCAAAAACACACACAAAAAAACCTTTATTGTCCTCCCACAGAGTATTCTCCAGGATGGTGCTTCTCCCCAATCTCAATTTGACCAGTCTGGGCCTTTGTCATGCTTGCTTTGGTCATTACATCACAATTATGAAGCTGTTCATACAGGAAAATGGAAAATGGAAAAAAAGAGATAAAATGTAGGTCACAGGCAATGTGCTTGGGGCAATTTATCTTCCTCCAAGCCCTTCAAGCCCATGACTCTCTCCTCACATCCCCCCATCCAAAGGTGAAAAGCAAAGTAACACTTGGTTTTTATCAGCAAATACATGGCTAAACAATTGCCATTCGGTCAATATTGTATTTGAAGTTACACCAGTAAAATCTACAAAACAGTAGATGTAATTTCTGTGAAATTAGGCAGTATAGAAAAACTATCACTGTCAAATATTCACTGTAAACCTGCTTGATCTGTGCCTCCTAATAGGTGAAACCCACAGTGGTGATATGTAAATGCAGTATTAGGAGGCATGCGTTCCCTAGGGGTCAAGTCTGGGCCGTCTGGGCGGAGATGGCAGACTACTACAGGGCTCTATATTATGTCTGTTTGGCTGCCTTAAATAGCGTGCCAGCACTGCATCTGTGCAACTTGTAAAGCCAATGTCCAAGTCTGACTTCCGATAACGCATTGTATCATAGGATTCTTTTTTGGAACATTCTAACAAAACAACACTCGTAGAATAAACGTTCCTGAGTGCTGGACATATTGTCATGATAAGCTTTTGCAATACTGGATTTTGATATCACACTTGTCTTAACAATAGTTATATACACTACAACACCATGTTTGCCATCCAAGACAAACACAAGTGTGAGGTGGCCTAAAGTTTGGTTCATTATTTCAGCTGCACTAAAATGTGCAATGTAGACCACAAATGTGCAGTGTAGACCACAATTCTGATGGTCCATAATAAGCCCATAAAGTCAAAGTACTAATTTGAGTTTATACTGAAGCATACTGACATAGATACATTACTATAAAATAGTCTCATAGTATAGAGGCATAAAGGATTCTGTATGATCTTCTTATGCCTTTTTGAACACTTTTCTCTAATCAAATTCTATATGTACTACCTGTTCAGAATGGGCTGGAGTTTGCATCTCGGAATCATGGTCCAGGGCTGCGGGCAGGGGCAGAGGTCAATGCACCACCCCTATGACTTCACATCTGTAGGAGTTATGCTGTATGTGTCACACTTATACTGAGTGTTCCGTGCAGTTTTGCTGTTGTTATATCTAGTGAAATCTTACATTGTGTGAGTATATGCATAACCTAAGGTTGTAACTAATATGTAATAACATGCTGTAATGTAATACACTCAATAGGGACATCCAAACATCCAGACCTGAAATCTATTGTAGTCATTCAGAAGATATGTTTCATCATATCTCCAGTGAAATGGACCAATGACTTTTTACGTAATTATTTATGGTGAAAAGGTCAATATTTGTAAAAAACAAAAACAACATGCAGAACGTGCTAATTGAAGCCAGTACAGGCTGCAGACTGAAAAGACACATCCCGTTCCCCCCTCCAGCTCTGGTCCACCCAGCCTATCACAGCAACTCTCAGTTTTGACTGACATCTAAGTGGGCCAGTCCCTATTTATGAGCTTTGCATAGTTTAGCAATAGTAAAAATCCAGCCTCACTGGGGAATGGAGTGTCTCTGTGATGCAAGTCCATGCTGGTATAGGTTTACAGAGGACAAAACATTGTCTACATAGATTTGATTTTTAGACAAGTAAAATTATAAAATGAATAGCCATGTCTCATAATAACACATTGTGTATTTATCTTTTAAGTAAATCTGAACAAGTTCCACACAAAACATGAATAGAAGTGTCAGTGAACCCACACATAGCTGTCACGCTTCATCATCCACCAAATAAAACTACTACATTTCACTTGGCCCTCCTCATGCATAATTGATCTAACTAATTATTTGTTAATCCTGTAAATTGTGATGTAACTTCATGAATCTTACTTACTGAATAGCAGCATGAATTAAGACATAGTTAAAACCTGCGAGCCCAGATAGGCCTAGAGGCACTGACAAATTGCACTAACAAATTGTGATTGTAAATGAATGAGTTTAATAATTGTGAGCATACAGGTGAAATGTCTTTCACAGGGAATTTTACACACTTTGTACACGTATTAAACATCATATATCTAAGTGTCGTAATGTGCCAAAACAAATAAACATGTTTATTTTGTTAAGGGTTTATATGTTTTTCATTTTATAAATATGACTTAACATGATTTGATATTCCGTTCTTTATAATAACCAGGTTTATTTGTAACGTGAGATCTGCAAATCTCAGTTTTAAACACAATTCAATTGTCTCGTTAAAAAGGAAATTCATATTAATGGCTAGGAGATGCACACTGCAGCGTGACAGTCTTTGCACAGTGTATGGCTACAAGTTGATGTCTGAAGACGCCAGAATCTGGGCGGAGCGGAAAGCTGTAGTCCAATCCGAGCTTCCGTAATCCTCCCTGTACACTCTCCCCTCCGCTGGCGGAAACAGTGAAAACCTCCGTTGAGTATGCAGGCGCAGATGTCATGTGAAAACCCGCATGCTCGCCCGTCTAACCGCACAACTCAACCGTCCGACCACCGTTCAGACCGGCACGCTGCTATATGTTCTGTTTGAAGCTGCCTACACGCTCTGGAATGCTTTTTTCGCAGACATCAAGATCTCTAACAGCCACCCCATCTAAACTTTTTTGCCGAGGATCTTGCTTTTATAATTCTTTATGTTTGTTTCTTCATGACTGCTGCGTTAGGGAGCGCGTCGGCACCACTATCATGCGAGGTAGGAATGCAACTGTTTCTGACAGCTGATTTAAATATTGAATAACTGAGAGATGTCCATCGAGGTCCGTTCAAATATGTTCTCCAGACTGCTCCTTATTACACTGGCCCGCTTCCGTCAACTGAGGCGCATGGCTCTAACAGTTATTTCAACTCTTCAAATTAATAACAGTGAATCTATTTTGAAAACAAAAACAAACTGTTTTGGGATAAGTTGCATGTAGCGTCACATTTGCAACAACTTGTGGTGCAAATAACCTGTACAATTTCCGAATTAGTCGCGTTAGCTCAACTCACGATTATTATGTCTGTCGTTGGTGTCGACAAACCTTATGCAACTTAAAGTGAACATGTTCATTGATGTGGTCTGCTTGTATGTGCTGGAGCTATCCGTGCCATTATTGTTGGTCTGTGGTGTGTTATTCTGTATTGTATACCATATGGTAATCCCACTTGAAAATAGCAAATGCTTCACCCATATTCATGTGCAGGGTGCACGCTGGTTAGATATGGAGTGACTAGCGTGCGCTTAAAATGCGTAATAGTTTTACCAACGTTTTAGGCAACGCACTATAGCTTATTTGTAGCCATGATCCAGATTGATTTCAGGGACAGACCTTGCTCAGGGTGAAATGTTGGAGTCCAGTGTGTTCTTGTGTGTCATGCGTTCTACTGACCCATTTCTATCAGTCAGGCGCCGCTTCGTGCTGGAAACGCCGAAGTGCAACCTCATAACCCGGGTTCAAGCGCGGAGCAGCATGCTCGCCACCTCACTCCTCTCCATTTAAAATATGTGTTCTATCTGTTTTAATGTATTTATTTACTATGGTGTTATAATAATCCTTCTATTGGAAAATCAATTTTAAGAGTCGTGATGGGGGCTATTCAAAGCTACCATTCGGCCTATTTATATACTATCATACTGGAAGCAACCATTCTACCATGCCTTGCCGTCAGGCTACTTTGTCTATATTATAGGCCTACCTATTTAGCAAGAATCCACTATTGCAATACATTTTCACTCAGACATTTAAAGATAAATTCCAATAATTTCAGAAGCTTAAAATGGTCACTGTAATCAAATTTCTCGGTTGGATAAAACCAAGGGTTTAGAGTTGCCTGAAGGTTTCATTGTGAACATACCACTTTGTTGTCCCCAGTAAATATAGGCTATGTTTTCCATAATTGTCATATTTGTCTATCCAGTGTACTTGTGTATGATTGTATATGACTAACATCTTTTGTCCATATTCGTCGACGTGTTTAGATTGGTTGGGTTTTCTTTTTCTATCTTGAGCAAGTATAATGTAGCTTACTGTTAAATTATCACTGATGGTGTAGACTGTAACTGAACTGTACTCATAGCGTATGATTGGGTTTAGGTTTTATTCTGTATAATTTTTGTTATAGGCCTACTCAATTATGTTCCTTTTTTTATTGGAAAAAAAAACGAGGGGGACCACTGCCATATATCGCTTTCTCATTCACCCATGATTCATTTAATGTGCCCCCCATGGACCAGCACAAAATCGTAGTCTACAACAGAGTCCGGGACGTTGAGGGGCAACCATACCTACAAATGGCCCCCCAAAGCATATCTGGGTATAACCCTCGGTGCGGCCAAAAGGCTGTTGTCAGAAACCATTACATCAGTTTGCAGACCCTGACAGAACTCTAGTTTCCCTCAATTCAGTAAGTCTGGCCACATGAATTACTCACCACTTGGCCTCACAGAGGCCTAACGTTGAGTCCAATGTTTATTTTGATGTACTACTTCATTTGACGTTGTTTTGATGGTATTATAGGTAGGCTACAGAAATAGGTTTTGATTTGCCTTAACTGCAGTGCAAAGTCCATGAATGATTATTATGAAAATCATTACTTACATATTTAGGCAACATTAAGTCATGACGTCCATTGCTTATAAACGAAAAACTAAAGGCGTTCGTAAACAACTATTTAGTGAAAATAGGACTACACATTTAAATTAGTATTTAGAATATCATCGAATAAGAACGGTTTACACCACACTATGTTTGATAACTACATAAACGAGCCTAATAATAATAAGCATAACTAGGCTACCCAAACATGCACAATTTGCGATTCATCATGTTTTCATCATGATTGTCGATAGTCTACCCCAAAAAGTTTTTAACAAGAGGACGATATTTTTTTCGTTCAGGTTTGTATCAGTTTATTTCCTGATACCAATAGCAAATTTGCCAATCATTAGATTGTCTAAAAACTATCGAATATTAAAGTATAGCAGTGTTGGTACATTTAAAAAGTAAGTTTTGTTGGGATCTCATATAGCCTATAAATATCGGCATGAATTCTGCTGTAGGCTAGCTATGTGTGATTTAAGGAATGTAAATCTTGCATGTGATGTGGATATGGATTAATGTGTAGATACTCCAACAAAACAACATATTCTTAAACTTAAGATAGATATTACGTATATATTATTGTTTCAGTAATGTAGGGCCGAAAAGCGCATTTGCTGCAGGTCTTGTCAAAATAATAAAATGGGTTAAAATCTAGAAAAGGACACATATGCCTATATATTTCCGTTGGGAATAAAACGTAGGCCTATCAGGAATTGCTTTTTTTCCTCTGTAAAATTGAGAAGAATAATTTTATCGAACACCCTTGGGTCTCGGTCTCAGGTTTAATAAGTTAGTTTGTAAAAACGGAGTAAAACCGAGCACAAGTTTTTAAAGTGTGTGCGCGCACTCGCGAATGTGTACAGTAATGTGGGTAGATATGCCATTTAAACTACGTTTCCCTAAAAAATTCAAGTACTTTCACATACACACACTGAGACGCATTTGTCGAGCCTTTCGCCTTCATGACATGTTGCTTGTTATGATTCACTTAGCGCTAGACTTGCTCCGGGGCCATCTCTTTTTTATGCAACAATCCATTTCTTCTCAGTTGGGTTCATGCCCAAAGGTCACTAATGCGAACACTGAGAGCCACTGGGACAACGGGGGAAGGGTGTCAAAAGAGGCAGTAGGCCTATCACAACCCTGCACTCTCTTCTCTGAATAGGGTTTGACTTATAGGTTATCATTAGTGACTACTTTAGGATGAGGTGGTATGATGTACGGTCTGTTGAATAACTTATGTCGGGAGTGCTCTTGTCTGTGTGTGTATTATGTGTATGCCTCCAGTTTTGTTGTTTGGTGAGTTAGAGTACATGGATATGTAAAAGCTGTCATGTTTGTGTTTGAGTGGCATTGATGTGTGTGTGGTGATTTTATTGGATGGGTGTTTGGAACCTAATGTGAGATGGATTGTTTCATCTGGTAACATTATATCCACATCCGTTTCTAGGCTCCTCTCTATTTCCTTGTCCAGTGCTGCTCTAGGGCTGGTATTGGCTTTCTCACTGTCACACGCAGATCACATTCAGAATCTGTTCTCTCTCTCTCTCTCTCTCTCTCTCTCTCTCTCTCTCTATCTCTCACACACACACACACAAATAGAGAGAGAAAGAGAGAAAAGGGAAGAGACCCATGGTCAGTCTCACAAACATAGGCATATGCATACACACACTGTACACCACACTCTCACACCTCTCAGCACACTTTCAGTTGGTCTTAAGGCCTTACTGTGCCTTACTGTGCCTCAGTGTCACCCTTGTTCTGGCAGTTCTGGCACATTATGTCTTTCTTCTATACCTCATCTGTCTATATGAGCTCGGCCTCCCGTCATGGCATTGACCTTAAGGCAGCGTCATATCAGCGTCCGGCCGGCCGCGCAAGTGCGCAACCTGGAGCACCGGGGCCTGCGAAGCACAAACAGGCTGCAGTACGCATCACTTCCCAATGCCAATAGCATTAGCATCAACCGGCGGTCCCGGGAGGGGGCATCTCCACATTGATCTGGCAGCCTCAGCGAGCCGGGGCTCTGTAAAGCATGGGATCAATTTGGATTTATTTATTTATTTATTTATTTTTTTCTGTGGTGGCGCGGGACCATACATTTAGCCATAATGACTTACTCAACATGTACGTGATTATCTGTCATGTGTGATCAACTTCTCTGGATAGAAGAGTTATGTACACAAACAACAACACAAGCCCTGACATGCAGCATTCTAATCAGCTAGCATCAGATACAACTTCACACTGACCACGTGTGCATTTGCATCTGCACACAGGATATTTGGTATTATTATTATTGTTATTTTTATTATTATATTGAAACTAATGAAACCGATGGGTCAGTCTCAGAATCATCATGGTGTGTGCATGATTGGCTGTGTGCTTTTCAACACACTAAAAAACCCTTCAAGCACTGAGCTATATTTGTCACATTTATTTCAAATTGTATTTTTCTCCAGTGGCATATTTAGGTTTTTTTTTCTTTTTGTTTGTTTGTTTGTTTGAAAAATGTCTCCCTTCACATCTGACTTGCACACTGTACTAAACTGAACACCTCTCATCTTTTTTTCCTTCTTTCTCTATTTCTCTCTCTCTCTCTTCTCCTGCCAGCATTGAGCTCCTTGGCATATTGGTACTTAAGTCATGCAATCATCTGTGTGTTTGCTGTTTTTTTTTTTTTACTTTTTTCCCTCTCTTTTTTTTCGCTGACTAATAGCCTAGACTTACGTAACTTGTGAAAGATTACACAAAGCCCAGCCAGGAGTCCTAATCCCTTAAAGTGAGGCAGAGAGTGTGTGTGTGTGTGTGTGTGTGTGTATCGGGTGTTGCACCAGCCCACAGCAGCGACAACACATTTTAGAGCCCCCAAGTAGACCTCGCCTCAGTAGACATTTCACCTTTGTGACCGAACAATTCACATGGCCTGAGTAGTAGCGAAGACTTGTGATGATCTTGGATTTAACATTCAAAACTGACTGTCTTTGGACAGCTGTCACGGAGCAACAAATATATGAAATTTCAAATAAGATAGTCACACCATGTTACCTGCATAAACTCCAAAATAGTAACAAGACTTAGATATAGACAGACAGATAGATAGATAGAGTACTTTATTTATCCCCCAAGGGAAATTTCAGCTTGTGTGTTTATGAGTGTTTTTTCAGAGAATGTCTATCAATGTGTAAAATGTGTTTGTGCCGCCATCACTGCTGCTGTTAGACTGTTTGGGGGTTTTGGTGTGTGTGTGTGTGTGTGTGTGTGTGTGTGTGTGTGTGTGTGTGTGTGTGTGTGTGTGTGTGTGTGTGTGTGTGTGTGTGTGTGCATGGCAGCACTGGATGCCGGTGCGCTGAGTAAACGTGTTTGTTTTTGACTTGGTTCCCAGTGGCTCTGAGGCGGGATGCCATCTAGGAGAGCTCTCTCCCCACACTGGTTCCTGATTGTATTACTTCTGTGCGACTGCTCTTCCCCCTGCTGGGTACAATGAGCTCATTCATCTAAGAAAATGTATTTTTAATCTGTATTTGTAACTTTTTACCCATCATATTTGCTTTGTTTTTATGTAGGCCTATATGAGGGAATTGATATGGGCAGCCCAGGCGTTTCGGTGTCTACAGTACCAGTGTGACGCGGGATGTTGGAGGACTTGGTGGTTATTGCTGTTGTAACACTGTATTTTCAGGTTGTCATTGTGCATGCTACTGGCTATAGTTAGCATGAAGGGCTTGAATCATGAACTGGGCCGAATCGTGAACTGTAGTGGTGAATCCATTCATAGCTCCGTAATGCTGACTGGCCAAGTAGACCTCAGTAAAGAATCAGCCTGTGTGGTGGTGCACTTATCCTTGACTAAAGAGAATAAAGAGGATGAATGCTGCCCTCTTCACTGAAAGAGAGAGAGAGAGAGAGAGAGAGACTGTCACACATCGTTATGTAACAGTGAAATCGGATCTGGTGTGCTGTTCTCTCCAGTCGCTGGTTCTCCGCTGTGCGTCTGTTGTCTCTCTCAGACTCCTTTGCCTACTTTGTTTCTTTAAAAACCTGGGTTTGTTTATATTCTGTGTGTGTGTGTGTCTGTGTGTGTGTGTGTGTGTGTGTGTGTGTGTGTGTGTGTGTGTGTTTGTGTGTCATGTACTGTCATGTCTAAGTCTTGCTATGTATTATTTCCAACAGTGTCCGCTATTGTGTTGTGTTTGAGTTCAGTGTGCCATGTTAATGTTAACTTTAAAAATCTCCATTCATGTTCACAAAACTCAGGAAAGGAAAAAGCAGCTTAGCACAAATCTATCCCAGCCTTACATTCCAAATGGAAGAGTGAGAGCCAAGCTAAATTACAAGCAGTGTTGCAATAATTCGGCCTCGTTAGCTTTGCCTCCTTACGGCCATGTTAATCTTTTGCATTGTTACCTAGTTTTGTGCTGCCTAAAATTCCAATAATACTTTGCATGCATTTTGTGGATACAGTGTAGGTCTACAGCATTTAATCGATTAGTTGGCAACTATTAAATTAATCTCCAACTACTTTGGTATCATTAATCAGTTTGTGTCAAGGAAACTACCTCAAAATGTGATCTCCTTAAACTTAAATATTTTCCGTTTCACTTCCTCTTCTCCAACAGTAAACTAAATACATTTGGCATGTGGACTAAACACAGCATTTGAGGACATATTCTTGGGCTTTGGGAAACACCTTTTTATTCACCATTTCCTGACAGTTTATCAATTAAACAACTAGTCAATTAATCAAGAAAATAATCAACACATTAAAACAACCATGAAAATAATTGTTAGTTGCAGCCCTAATGCAATGTTTCAGCACACATGATTAATAAATCGACTGATCGACTCACAGATCTCCATGTGAGAAGAGAAAAAAGAGAGAAATTAAATAAGCTAAAACAACAATAAGGAGAAAGAGAGTGAGTGTGCGTGCATGTCCATTTTTGTGTATGGGTATGTGTGTGTTCGTGTGTGTGTATGTGTGAGAGTGAGTGAGTGAGTGAGTGAGTATATGCGACACAGGTGAACAGCGGCCACAGATTGTCTTTGCAATCAATTTGGCTCTTTCAGAGAGAGGCTCCTGGGGCCACTTTGGGGAAGGACCTCGTTAGACTGAATTAAATTGTGGCCTGAGGCGAGCTATTACCATCCTGTCCTGGGAGAGTAAGCTGTGAGCTGAGAGGTACAGCTGATATGAAACACACAGACACATGGCCAGATGCACAGGCAGGCTCACATACACACTCTCTCTCTCACACACACACATACACACACACACACACACACACACAAACGCTTGCACACACACACACATACACTTTCACTCTCTCCCTCTCTCTCTCTCTCACAAACACATACACACACACACACACACACACACACACACACACACACACACACACACACACACACACACACACACACACACACACACACACACACATACACACTCACTCACATGCTCACACACAAACACACACAGACACAGATACATGCTTGCACAAAAGCACACATGCACACACTCCCACCCAATCAAAGACAAAGACCCACACATAAAGGCACAAACCCAGAGAGTCACACACAAGAGCTTGCCATTGATTTGGCGGATCTGCCGACCAAAGACAAAAAAAGATTCCATAGTAGTACTGCGCAGCTGAATGGATGCATTCTTTGGAGGTTCCTCTCTGGGCCTTTGACTACATTTCATTTCTCCTGGTCTATTTTGAAGTTCATTATCTTCTTCTCACACGCTGTTACTAAACAGCACGTCTGCGTTGCTTATCTCTTATGCTGCCTGTTCCCATACTCTCCCCCACACCTCTATCTCTATATGTCTTTCTCTATCTCCTCACACACAACACAAACTCACACGCACATGTATACAGAGAGCACACATACACATGCGCGCGCACACACACACACACACACACACACACACACACATATATACACGCACACACACACACATATATTCAGAGACCACACATACACATGCACCCAAATACAGACATGCACACATGCACTGCACACACACTAACAACAAATACAAACATGCACAAACAAACAAACACACACACACACACGCACATACAGAGACCACACATACACATGCACAAACACACACACACATACAGACATGCACACGTTCACACACACTAATACACATACACACACAAACACACACATATACAGACATGCACAGGTGCATACACACTAAAACACATACCTGCAAAGCGCGCACGCTGCACACACACACACACACACACACACACACACACACACATATTCAGGGACCACACATACACCCAAATACAGACATGCACACATGCACTGCACACACCCTAACACATAAACATGCACACACAAACACACACAAACACACACACACACGCACATACAGAGACCACACATACACATGCACACACACACACACACACACAGACATGCACACGTTCACACACACTAATACACATACACACACAAACACACACATACAAACATGCACAGGTCCATACACATTTAAACACATACCTGCAAAGCGCGCGCACACACACACACACACACACACACACACACACACATTCAGACTTACTCTTGCTCTCCCGTGCCTGCCTCTCCTTTCCCTGTGTGTCCATCTCATTTATCTTGTGGCTGAAATAGCAACAGAGATGTCAGGTTACGTAACAGCAGCGCTGCAGACAGGAAACGTAGACGTGGATCCAGAGAGGGAGGCTGAGGGCAGCACAGCCTGGAGAGGAGAGGAGATGAGGAGAGGAGATGAGGAGATGGAAGAAGAGGAGAGGAGAGGAGATGAGGAGATGGAAGAAGAGAAGAGGAGATGAGGAGAGGAGAGGAGATGGAAGGAGAGGAGAGGAGATGAGGAGAGAAGAGGAGGAGAGGCAAGGAGACATAAGGAGAAGAGACGAGAGGAAAGGAGAGGTGAAGCTGGAGTTAAAGGCCATGGTGGAGATCAGGAATCTGTATCTCTTTCACCTCTCTCTCTCTGTGTGTGTGTCTGTCTGTGTGTGTGTGTGTGTGTGTGTGTGACGGGGGGCTGGGAGGGAAAGCAAGGAGTGGGAGGACACAAGCCCAACACCATCCATCCCTGACAACATGCTCCTTCCCTCAGGCTGAGTGGCTTACTAACCCACTTTACAACAGTTTAGAGGCTCACACACACACACACACACACACACACACACACACACACACACACAGAGAAACCCAAGTGCGAACCATGTGGCCTAGCTGCTTTCAGCCCAAATAACACTAACTTTATTCACATGGGGACCAACAGTGAATGTTCTCATGTACTCTGTCTTTGGACCCCTTTGGTGCTTCTTTTCTTTATCGAACATGCTTCACATCTTTACATAGTTGGCTAATCATACAGAACCTTTATGTATATGTGTGTACATTACGTTGCCAGTGTATGGTGGAATGCCTGCCTGCGTCGATAGGTGCTGTATACTACGTTTGTGTGCCGCTCAGCAAGGTCAGAAGATTAAGGTGGTTGGTAGCGACTGGCACAATGATCTCATTTGTTGTCTATCGCCTGGCGATCCAAGGAATTGCTACTCGTGAAGGGCTGAGCAGGGGTTGATGGGTTCATCGAGGCGATGAAAGTCACTGGGGTCAAAGGGAGGGAGGGGCTTTAAAGGCTCAATGCAGGGGGAAAGGGAGGGGTAATAATCAGGGTCTCTGACCACTGGTTTGCTTTTCTTAAGTAGTAGTTACTCCGACACACAGGCAAGCAGAAAGGCATGCATGACATGACCCTTGTCATATACTTGTCATATACTGGCTTTATGTTGTCTCTATGTATGTTTTCTAATAGACTAATAACAATCCTTTTCCACGTATGGTTTTGCGTTATGTGATTCTGAGATCAGTTATTTTTCAGTGTGATTCTGTCAGTTATCTTTCAGTGTGGTTCTGTGATCAATTATTTTTGTTATTATATATGTATTTGTCTGCATGTGTGTATGCGCATGTGAGTGTGTGTGTGTGTGTGTGATACCTTCAGATGTTGGCTTGTAGCCAGCAGGACCCCTTCTGCAGTCTCTCTGTGACGGCCTATCAGAGCGCAGAACAGCCATTCCTGTGTACGCCACAGCTGATGACAGCCCTACAGGGACACACTCTCGGCCAACACACACACACACACACACACACACACACACTGTACCGAAATGCACAGAAACATGCCTGCACAGTGCGTTCACACACACACACCCAACACCAACGCAAATCTACAGACACAGTGAGGGTGGAGATACTGGGGGCTGACACATGAAAGCATGGCCACACACACAAACACGTCACACACACACACAAACACACACACACACACACACATGAAGTGGCAGAACAGCTGACTGAGGAGAGGTCGGGATGCTCTCCCCCCTGCACTCCTGTGAGCCTAAGCAACATGATGCAATGCAGCCATGAAACTGAAACTAAAAACACAGTACACAAGAGTTGAGATGGTACAGGCTTTTCCATTTGGTACCGAGCACTGTAGCCCACGGGGCACAATCTGAAAGGCTTTGCCAGGAGCCATGGCTCTGAAACATGGATGAGGCCCTTCCCTCATGTCCAGGCCTCGTCCTGTTCACACTTATGCAACCACCCACCCCAGGGATGCATGTGTACCGGGTACAGCGACACCAAGTGGTCAGAATTAGCCACTGTGCCTTTGGGTTATCATGCACACTCACACACATTTGTGTACGAGTTTAATCTGATGAAATGTTAGCATGTTCTTGTTAGACTGTAATGTTAAATCATCCCCATTTGCTGTTGTACTGCCACTGTTGGTTTACCTCAGGCCCTTAAAATATAGCAGGTGGATAGACTTTATTGCACACACACACACACACACCAATCCCAAAGCTGAATGCTAAATTAACATCATTATCACTGCCATTACTATAAAGTTTTAGACTCCTCATTGGATTCTTTCCTTGGTGTGTGTGTGTGTGTGTGTGTGTGTGTCATACTCTCTACACATATGTGAATATAATGATATGCATGCATGTGTGTATGTCTGCATGTGTTATCATGTCTCTGAGTATATGCTGGCTGAATTGAATTATGGCAGCGCTCCTAGCCACTTTAACAAAGCTCATTAAGGAACTATTTAGAGAGTGGAAGCCCCAGAGACTGAATGGAGTGCCTCATATCATTAGGAATCAATTAGCCCACTCCACGTGCCTTACTTCTTACACACACACACACACACACACACACAGACACTGAGAATAGAGACATGCACACACTCAAGCACAATTAGACCTTCATATGCACACACACACACACTCAATCATACATTAACACATATAGAACCTACAGAAGCAATATCTTTCTTTGACATTCTGTGCCAGTCCCATCACCCACTACTGAGCGAATTATGTGAGCTGGACATGGATGTTCTATGTTGGTCAAGTAAGGACTGCGGTGATGATGATGTACTCATGGAGGTCTATCAGCGTGTCTGTTCCTCCATAACTTGAATTTATAGCTAGCATGGTTGATGGATGGAAAATGACCACACAGTTCCTCTCAGTTCATTTCTCTGCTTTCTGGATGTTGAGGGGCTGCATTCATGCTACTGCTAACGTAACTACTGCAACTTATGTTGGTGTTGACTTAATTCTAGTTTTCACATATTCAGATCTTTGCTGACTGTGCTAACAGGATGCATGAAGGCGTGTTGATGGCAAATGGTGATGACTGCTATTTATGCTAAGCTGTGTTGACGCATGTAGTTAGTAATAACTGTGAGTGTCGCAGCTGAGGAGCGTGAAATGTGCTTTTTAATTATTGGGCACTAACCTAACCAACCGTATTGCAGCAGACCTGAGCAGCAACATTGACAGCGCTAACTGTTAGCCGTGCTGACTGAGCTGTCACCAGGTCCCCGTCCTTTGAGCAGATTGAGAGGGCTGAGCTCCTCTTAACCAAGGAATCGCCAGCGCTGCATTCCCCATTCTTATGTAACCTGTGGGTGGATCACGGTACCTGCCTGCTGCCACACAGGTGTTGTAGCTCTCGCTTCTCTCCTCCTCATCTCATCCCATGAGGGTGGAACCACACAGGCATTTAGCTTCTGCGTTTATTTTCCATTAGCATTCAGCATTAGCATAGTTAGCATATGGACACCATGGCAACAAGGCTCCCGCCCACACTGCTGTCATCTCTTACGGTGTTTACCCCAAACAAGCCCAGAAGTGATAGACGCCACAACCATGGATAATGACAGACTGATGAAAGAGGGGTTTGGGTTTTAGGAGAACTGGAATGCCGGGGGTGTCCCCCTGCCTGCCCGAGAGCTTACTGGCAACACTTCCTGTTGGGACGTCATGGCAACGCGAATCATCGTTTTGACAACCAGACGATAGGAGCCTCCCACCAGCAAGCTGGGAGAGGTGGTGGTCGTCCTGGCAACTGTGCTGCAGTTACGGCCATCGCCTTATTCCACATGACAGGTCGACGCAGCCAGGCCCAGCGGCCCTGCACACACACACACACACACACACACACAAAAAGCAAACCCACACTAAAATACATTAACGATAGTAGTTCATAGTTCACAGGACAAAAAAAATATAATCATTAATATTTAATTGCCTAACATTTCAAAACACTGCTCAATAAATGTTAGCAATGCTAACACACAAACACATGCACGCACACACATACACACACACACACATACACTTGCACAGCACACAATGAACACAGCCATGGTAATCACAAACACACACACAAATGCAGATAGACAGATTAATCCCCATGAAGCCTGTTTGAGCCTCAAAACACACACATGCTCATAGAGTTTATCAGGTGCAAACATAAACATAATCTCAACATTACACACATACACACAAACAAGCACACTTGCTCTCTCTGACACACACACACTTTATATTCAACTTTAATTTATCAAAAACTGTATGTGAGACAGAAAAAAAAGGAAAAAAAAACAGGTGCAGAGAGGGACAGTCCAAAGATCCATAATTTGTCCAGTTCTAGCGATAATCTCCATCCCAGCAGACCAGATCATTCCTAATCTATAGGGATTAAGCTCTGGAAATAATGTGGCCACATCCAGCTCTCCATTCCGACATACTCTGCTTTTCATTTCCAATTTGTCCCTGCCCCTCCAGGAACAAGTGCAGGGACAGAGTAACAATAGAATGAGATTAGTAGAGAGAGAGAGAGAGAGAGTAAAAAACAGAGGAGGAGAAAACAAACAACACAGACACTGAAACCATTCAAACTCGATTTCCACGGAGATGCTTTCAAGCGGCGCTAGCAGGCCGTGGTTGGCCGACAGAAGCAGCAGGTCTGACAGTGTACAGATCAGGTTAAAGCAGAGCATTTAGGTAAAAGGCTATAAATACAGACTTGGTTGGCATTTTTAAAGTGTTGGCACAGTAGACAATAGACATGCCTTATTCTGAGTGGTCCATGATTTAAGTGACAGCACAGACAGGAATCAGGAGAGTGGTTTTAAAACATCAACATGAAAAAAAAATACCATTGTAGTGTTTGTCAAATAGAATGGGTCTAATACATTGTAACAATTCTAACATTCCCCTTGTGAATAATGATTTACAGCCTTACTGTTGCAGTTTCCTACACCAATATCAATGCTGATTGTTTGACATGAAACTGAAGGAATGTTGGGTTTTCACAGAATGTTCTGAGCAGTGAAATCATTACTTTACACAATTATTCACGTAGCATAATATGCTCTACACTACACATAAAGGTATTTATGGCCACAAAGCACTAACAAAGGAAGGTTATACACATTACTGCACACAATAAAACACAGCCACATGTGGCATACTTAGCCAGGGTCCAGTCAATACTGCCTCGGCCCAGCAAATAAGTGGCCTGTTTTCCGTGCGGCTAAAAATAGACAGCGGCTGTTAATGACCATTTTTTGTTGACGCACTTTTTCACAATGGTGTCGAGCTTGTCTGTGCTGTGCCCCACCCCCTTTCCCTGTTTCTCCTGTCCGCTAAGTCTGCATTGGTCCTCTGACCCAGTTTGATGCTGGCCTGGCACTGGTGGAAGTGGGTCAGCACTGGAACCGGTCCTGTGGCCTTTAACCTGAGCCAGCGGCACAGAACCCCTCGTTCCTTCCACCGAAGGCCCATTTGTCCCCCCATTGTGTTCAGCTGATGAACTGGAGAGACGGCAATTTTCGAAAGAGCATCTGTCATTTGTGCCGCATCTCCATCTCTCTGGCCATAACAGCCAGGGAATAGAGGCTTCGCTGCGGGTCTGCTTTGTGTGTGAGTCTAGGGGTCCCCACTTCCCCAGTCTCATAAATCTTTACTAGAGATCCACCGACTGCAATTTTTTGGATTCCGATTTCCGATTTTTCATAGAGTTTGACTTTCCGATACCGATTTTAGCCGGTTCTAACCACTTTACAGCACACACAAAGAAGAGTTATGTTCTATCTTTTCTTTAATAGAACACTTTAATATAGAAATGTAATCAACGTATCAATAATGGAATGGTTGTTAAAAAAATTTAAACCAGTGAACAGACAGATTCTTATTGAAGTCTAACATCAGCTGCAGTATCAAACTATAATGCTTCCCAGTGTTGGACATTCATTTCACACATAAGGCTAATATATAAACGCACTATTATGGATTTGTTTCCTTCTCACATCCATAGCCGTGGGAAGTGGGGGTGCTGGGGCTAACCCCTGCAGGGAAGCACGCGTATTTATATGTCATACCACTCACGATCAGAAAAAAAAAGAAGCTCTCCGTCCCCCTGTCTATTATTCTATTATGCTCTAAATGTTACATTAGACCTGGGAGATCTAAACAAAAACTAAACAAATTAACAAAAAAAATCTGAGGGAGATATCCCATGACGCTAGCTTTATGGTACGACAATATGCCATATAAGTAGCTGAATATTACCGTGAGTTTCCCAAGTGTTATCGAGGAGTCTCGGTGCACCACGGTGAAAGGTGGCATTGATATTAAGTAAGCTCCATCCACAAACAAGAGCTCTCTTCAGCGAGGTAGATGAACTTATTCATGTGTCTTTGCGTGCCTGTTTCAGTGGCCTCCTCAGAGCGTTCTTTCTCTTCTTTTTGAAAGTGTAGGTTAAAGGCTACACTGTGCGTTTATGATGTCAGCATTTGTTGTAGGCTATATTTGTGATATGTGGATCAATTTAATGTAGGCTAGCCTATAAATATTGCGTTGTGTAGGCCTATGTTATGCATATGTTTTGAGTCAATGTGTTCTGTCTAATATGCTGTGCGATAGGGTCTTTAGCCTGTTTTGACACCCATGTCAGAAGCGTCAATAATTATTACGTTTTATTAATGTTGGTGTTCAACAGTTTTATATTTCACGGGTTCAACGTCGAGCGTCAGATAGCAGACGGTTACTTTGCGTTAGTAGGCTATCAATCTGTGGTTTGCGACATTTTGTCGCATTTTTTCTGTAGTGTAGCCATAATGTTCTTGACAGTGATGTATGCCTGTGCTGTGTGTCATGCAATGCCAGTATGCTGTTGTCCATTAACAGAGAAAGGCGTTTAAATAAACTACGACTACAGCACCCTCAACCAAAACTCACGGCCCTGCTCACATCCAATATCCAACTAAAATTCAAAAACTATTTTCATGATACATTTGAACATGCTACCATGGAACATATTTTCATATGCATTAATGGGAGGGCAAGAGAAAAGTGGGAGTATCACGCAAACTCAGGGAAGGAGAAGCGCTAATAGCGATTGATTAGGTGCTCAGCTGTATGAAAAGCGCGCGTCTGTTTTGCGGTGAAAAACATCAATCAAAATTGCGTCAATTATACGAACTTTCAGAGACAGCTGATTCAGTATTCAAAGCATCGGTTTTCATCATTGTAGGCCACGATGTCAAAAGCAACTTTAACTTTCGTTTTCCTTTCTAATAGGCTATCATTTGTTCTATTTCACAACATCCACTTCCCAATCTGCTAGACTAGGGTATTAAGGCATAGCCTAGCCCTAGTCTACGTGCAGTAAATAGTTTGAGTATTTTTTTAAGTGGAGTAGGCTACTACTAGGCCTACTGTATGTCGCTGCTTGTTGACATCGTATTTTCATGTAGCCTATGATTGCTAAACTTGGATTATTTTTAATGTCGCAATTGGTTAATTCCATTTAGCTGCGCTTGTGGTTCAGCTGTGGGCATGCAATTAGCGGCAGGGACTGGCGGTGATGTGTGCTGTTTATGTAGCCTAATGAAGTGACAGCTTAGTAAATTCTACACAATATGGCAAAGCACATTGTTCGCTTTCTGCGCATAGAAAAATATTAGCACTTTCTTTCTACTGTACATCCAGCTCTGAGTTTTGGCCTTTGCTAGCTTCTTCAAACTTTGCAAACTCAGCTGGGTGATGTTCTTTCAAGTCCTGCGCGTGAGTGCATTTGACCCGGCATGAAATCGGCATGTCTCAGACTGACCAGCTGGTCGCCAGTCATCCAGTCATGGCCGATCACATGAAAATCGGCCGGTTCCGGTCACCGGCCGATCAATTGGTGCATCTCTAATACCTGTGCAGGGAAGGCAGGAAGAACAGTTACATGTAAGAGTGGTCAATGATGGAGCATTTTTATCATCCTACATCCCTTAATAAGACCACAGGACCTTTCCTTCAAAAAAACAAATCAGTGTAGTTTCTTTGTTCTTAAATTGACATAGGCTATATTTTATTTTTTAAATCCCAATAAAGAGGGGAACATGTGAAGTCTGACTCCTGTGTATTATATATTTTGTACAATGAAAAGCTTCACAAAAAGGGTTATGAAAGACTGCACTGTACCTCGGACCTTACATCTCATCCTCCTCTTGTGAGTCCACTTGAGGGACTTGTCTGGAGTGGAGGTCCTGCAGCAGGCCATTACAGAGTGCTTTCATGTCGAAGAGAGCAAACGGCCCAGAGAGAGCCAGGCAGAAGACACGGGTCAAGAGAAGGCAAGGCAGAGTGATCAAGGAGTCAGGGTTACAGGACGCTCACTAGGAACACGTTTCTGCTCTCGGCCTGCGTGAGAGAGTGTGTGTGTGTGACCTGGAGGAGCTCTGTACCAGTGGGGGTCCAGCAGTCAGTCACCAGGTGTGAAGAAAAAAGTAGCCGGTTCTGGAGGAGAGAGACAAAGCCATCGCTCGCTCGCTCGCTCGCTCGCTTGCACATCCAATCACACGCATGCCCTTCAGTCTCTCTGCTGTGAGGTCACAGAGGGTGGAGAAGGATGAGGAGCGAGCGAAGGGACAGAACAAACTGACTGGCCAAGGACAGTTGCAGAATGACTAGCTTGGTTGACTGACTCTGAACCGGGCTGACTGGGTCAGACCACCTAACAGGTCTGGATCAGGTCCCTAGATCTGCTTGATTTTGTCCTGGTCTGACAGCTTCTTTGTATGTATTTAAATAGATTTATCGACAAAACAGCTTAGTATAAAACCTATGTATTATTAGGGCTGTGCATCAATGCATGCACTGAATGTTTCCAATCTAGCTGAATAATGAACTTTGCAATCTAGTTGAATTATTGAAGTATTGTTAAAAGTAGAAATCTACTTCTGTGTATTTACTATTGAAAAAAAAAGAAAGAAAGAAAAAATAGCAATGTAGCATTCTGTCCTTAGTGTGTATGCACAAATAATATAGAGCCTCTAGAAATATTTCTCTTTCTTTTAAGTCATGTCTTATCTGCTAGAATAGAATCACCACTAGTCTGTGTTGCCAGAAGCAAGGGCAGTATCCATGTCCTTTTAATACCCTTGAACTGTTCACTCAGAAATAGCCTGTGAGACCAAAAGAGACTAGCGATTCTACTGCAATGTAAAAGCTAACAGTGAAAGCTGAGCCCACTTTTCTAAATCTAGGGATACCTATCTAAATCTTTTTATACATAAAAAAACTCATGTTTGTAGACAGTGATAGAAAACATGCTAGCTTTAGCATCACTGAGCTATGTTCCCCGGGTCCTATGTTCCCCGCTTTGTATGAGACCGGGGAACATAGGACCCTTTTTTAAAACCATAACCATAACCCTAACCCTAACCCCGAGCGGGGAACATACGACCCGGGGAACATAGGACCTGGGGAACATAGGGATGACCCCACTGAGATTAATACATCAGGCCCTCATAGGCCATAGACTGTGATGCTAATGCTATTGCACAGTCAAAGATAGGAAAGACTGGAAATCCATCTAAATCCCATCCCAAGAAAAACCTTACCATAAGGCCTGAGAGGTGTGGGTTGTTGAGTTCACACAGTCACTCTGACAGGGCTCAGGACCATCCCCCACCCCACCTATAGCAAGGGGCTTAACCCAGAGAGGGCTAAGGGGCAGTGGGAATGGACGGTCGTGAGATGTCCAAACCCAGACCCTTAATCAGCAAGTCCCAACTACGATGGACATGTCTGTCTGCAGACTCTGCACTAATCCCATTATGTCGCATTGAAGACACACACATGAACACACACATACTGAAAAAACGACGCATAGATACATCAACACATGCATAGAATGTGCAATACACACAGAATATTTTTTTAAAAATCTGAAGGACAGCCATGATGTGAGGATTATCTCACACCTTCATTTCCACTTACTCACTCAGTCACTCTCGCTCTCATACGCAAACACACACACGCACACACAATATTACTACATCGGCTTATCCAGACTAACCAGCGATCCACGCACACTTTGCCAGCACATTAAATATTAGGAACATGCGCAGGGGCTCCTACCTCAGGGAGCATGCGCAGACACACATACACACACTCAGAGCGCGGTTAGGGCACCACGGTGTTCCTGTCCCAGGTGTGTGTGTATGTGAGAAAGAGAGTGTGTATGTGTGGTGCTCCTGTCATAAAAATGAAAACGGATGTTGTAGGTAAGCGGAAGGTTTTGTCATTGTAGTTTTATACATTTGTGCATATCTTCAAGAATAGATGACGGCAACACTAAACATAGCAACTAGCTTTGTGTAAACATTTGTGTGATTTAGCGAGAGTGCAGGGCCACTGTGTGAGCTAGGTGGTTGTAAGTTTTGTACATGACATTGAATTTCAATAGCCATTTCAGCAGTCTCACCTTTGCTCCTTGCTTTCATACTAGCAGTGCATTTTAACCAAATGTCTTTGTTGCTTTTTAATGCATTTAAACCATATTTAGTGAGAGTTGTGAGCACACATAGGCCTACTCCTCCTAATTGCAGAGGTTGAACAACCAGACCAGAAGCTGGCAATTTGCATTTGCATTCCTCTCCAGTCCAAAATGTGTGTTATTTGAACATTTGCTGCTCCCATGGTTTGTACAACACTTTAGCTTAAAGTTGGAACATGGCATTAGTGAAACAGATGAATGTGGGTTCTGTACGGAAAGATTAATTGGGAATTGCTGCATCAGATAAGCCATTACGGAGCATAGAGAGGGAGGGAAGAGAGAGGGAGAGAGGGAGAGCAAGCGCGTGTAGAAATAATTTTAGGATTAGATTGGGTGGCTAATCTCTTTATGGTGAGTGTGCAGTCTCAGCAGGGCCATGGGTTTCTCTCTCTCCCTCTCTTTCTCTCCCTCCATCTCTCTCCCTCTCTCTCTCTCCCTCCATCTCTCTCCCTCTCTTTCTCTCCCTCCATCTCTCTCCCTCTCTTTCTCTTACCTCCAACTGGCACAGACTGGCAGTGAGTGTCTCATTTCTCGGACGTTCTTTTCTGCCTCTTTTTGCCAATAACAAAAAAAAAATGGTACACAATCCTCCCAATGTGTACAGACAGACAGTTCCCTGCTGTTCAGTTCTGTGGTACTTCTATGTAGGTATGTTCACTGTAGAAATGATTACGGTCAAATGATCTTTTTCCTGTACAATGTGAACTGGAATCAGATCCAATAGGTCTATATTTATAATCGCATCATAGCATAAAACTGTTCATCTAATGGGGGTTTCCAAATGACTTCCGCACTGAAAAGCCTTGCTAGTAATATTACAGGAGCACAATTGTAGCAGATTCACTCAATTCCTCAGCAGTGCTTTGATGTGCGCTCATCTGCTTTCCCTCTCTACAGCCATGCTGTCCGTAATTTCCCTTAATGGTCAAATAACAAATGTCAAAATGTTTTGGCAAAAAGGCTCGCCTCTTTGGTCACAACTGGGCATCTTTTGTTCACCTCTCGGCAGGAATATGGGCTGGGGTCAGTTAAAAGTGCTGCTGTGTTAAAGTGGCCTTTCAGCACAACACAGCTGGGACTTATTAGCCTCAGAAAGCCATTGCATAACTCACTCACTCACTCTCTCTCTCTCTCCTCCTTGTCTCCCCTAAAGCCCAAATTGAAGTTATACCATGCAAAATCTGCGGGGACAAGTCATCAGGGATCCACTATGGAGTCATCACATGTGAAGGATGTAAGGTAAGGGAAGCCTCCAGTTCTCTCTCCCTTTTCACTAGGCTCCTCCAGGAGTGCATGTTTGTATGATGAACTCTTTTCAGGCTCTGTAAAAACACCCTCTTCCTCACTTTCTCTCTCTCTGTCTTTAATACTTTTCCCGGAACTTTCTAGGGCTTCTTCAGGAGAAGTCAACAGAACAACGCTGCATACTCCTGCCCGCGGCAGCGCAACTGCCTGATCGACCGGACCAATCGGAACCGATGCCAGCACTGTCGGCTGCAGAAGTGCCTGGCGCTGGGCATGTCCAGAGACGGTGAGCGAGACCAGGGGTCACTGGGGAGATGGAGACAAGCAGCGGGGTTCAGTCTGGCAAAGAGATCGACGCCGGCAGTCAGAGTGTTCCCGGCGCAGTCATCCAGACGGGCACATGCCTCGTGATCCAGTCCAGCAGACAGACAGAGAGCCCTGACTGAAGTCTGAAGGCTTTATAGAGCATTGAGTGGGAATGTACAGCCGCTCACAAATAAATGTTCTAATTCACAAGCCCCTTACTAACAAATCATTAGTTTGTGTCTGATTGAAATCTACCAATTTTGGCTCATGGGGGAGCAGTGGTACAATTGGCCTCTGCCTCGTCCATGCCAAATGTGTCCAAGTGCCCACAGGGACTCGTCTCACAGTTGTTTCCCAACCCCACCTCATCTTTCATTTTACAGCCACAGTATAATCATCAAGAGCAGAGGACAAAAAACAAGCAGTCTTACCCTTTATGTATATACTGTATTAACACATGGTTCCATAAACTGACAGTATTAAATGTTCCCCTTGTCTGTCTCCTGTTCCTCCTGTCTGTCTCTCTTCCCGTCTGTCCCTCAGCGGTGAAGTTTGGCCGCATGTCCAAGAAGCAACGCGACAGTCTGTACGCAGAGGTGCAGAAGCACCAGCAGCGTCTGCAGGAGCAGCGGCAGCAGCAGACGGGTGAGGCTGAGGCGCTGGCACGCGTCTACTCCAGCGGCCTCACCAACGGCCTGGGGGCGCTTAACCACGAGCTGGCCGGTGCCTACGCTAACGGACACCTCATCGACATGCCCAAGAATGGCCAGAACGGCATTGGCGGTGGCGTCCCCAACGGGCCGGCCGGCGGGTTCTACGGCATGGACTCGACCCAGCCTTCGCCAGACCAGTCGGGTCTGGACATGGCCGGCATGAAGCAGATCAAGCAGGAGCCCGTCTATGACCTAACGCCTGTGCCCAACCTCTTCAGCTACGGGGCCTACCAGGATGGCCAGCTCACGCCGGGAGTCTCTATGAGCGAGCTCGGTAAGCTGCAATCTGTCTGTAAGGTCTGCTCTTTACTGGAGCGCAAGAGCTGCTCAAAAATGGAAATAAAAGACAGGTCAATTTTTTTTTAAATGTGTCTGTGACACATAGGCCTACACGCTGCTCTCACAGGATGTAGCAAGTTCCACTGTTCCACTACAGTTGTGCATCCAGTGTAGCCCTGATGTGGCACTGTTTATTTAATTCTGCTAATTCGGCTAGTGCTAATCTAAAGTGTTTGCAAGAGAGGTTTTGCGAATCAGATTTGTTTGCAGCTTTACTGTGGTCTCAACAAAAGGCACTGTTTATGTGATTCTAGTGGTGGTTGTGAAATACTCGTCTTAAATGAATCTGCTTGAGTTGTTGTTATGTCATTATGGTTACACAGAAACAAACTAGACTAGAAACAAGATGATGAGCCGATGAAATGACACAGTCTATACATTGCGTCAACCGTAATCATAAAGGAAGCCTTGCACGAGCTGAGGCGATGAGTCATAGTCACAAGCCTTCCGTTTCGTCGCTATTAGACTGGCTGAGCATCTGACTGGTAGCTGCCTGGCTTAGCGTCAGATTTGCCCAGTCCGATTTTAACCCTTTAGAGGTTTCAGGCTGTGAAAATGATCATAGCCGCAAACCTTAGGTGTCACAAATAATGATGTAAGAATGGGGCACAATTGTATTTTTATCCTAAGGCTGGCTTGATACTATGGTCTTATGATGGTATTACATAGTTTAAGTCTTGTATTTAGATTATTGAAGTACTGGCTTGCTAAGAATTGTTTCTGTAAGTTTTGTATGTTGTAACCATAAACTAATTGGAACCTTCCAAGAAGGCCGGATCAAAGAAAACTGAATACTCTGAACACACAAAAAGTCCTTCATTTATTTAATTTCACTTAAAATAATTGACAGATTAATCGACTGTGAAAACAATTGTTAGTTGCCGCCCTAGTCCCCACATTGATTCCTGCAACTGGTCCTGGCAAATTGTGCTACTATGACCTTAGTGACCTATGTTTTATAGAAGAAAATGTTGGTACTTCAAGACATCTTTAATTTGGGGGTATGTACATTTGGGTGCTATGTACAGTATGCCTGTCTGTGTGTGTGTGTGTGTGTGTGTGTGCCCTTTGTGTGTGTTTAAAGTCTTTTCACACTACCGTGTCTCCCTCTCACATAGATCGCATTGCTCAGAACATCATAAAGTCTCACTTGGAGACTTGCCAGTACACGGCTGAGGAGCTGCAGCAGCTAGCGTGGCAGACGCACTCCTACGAGGAGGTCAAGATGTACCAAAGCAAGGTGCGCTCTAGCTCTGTCTCCTTGTGCATCACCAGACCTTCTATCTATTTGTGTCTCCTTGTCTTTCACACCCCTCCCTCTCCTGAGTGAGATTTCTTGCCTGTGAACGTAGCACACCTCTGTGTAGCTCCAACCCGCCCAGTAAGTCCCACTCAGCAGAGAGGTCATTAAATGTTGGTCTTTGGGCCCCGCAGTCTCCTCATTAAGCCTCTGCTCTCACAGCAGATGTAAATGTAGCCATTGTGTCCAGATAAAGTGATGCTGATACCAGTCAAGGTGAAGGAGAAAGAAGAGGAGAGAGAGAGAGATCACAGGTGGAGGGTAGCGAGGGAAGCTGACTTTAGCCATCCGAGGAAGTGAGGACTGAGCGTAAGCAGCAAAGGGGAAGGGGAGGGGGCAGCACCGCAGCACCATCTATTTCATTTCCCTGTGTCAAATGGATTAGGACTAATTACAGAGAAACCCTTTGAAATGCCGTCTATGGAGATTCCCCTTACAGGGAGAAATGACGGCGCACACAAAAGCAATTTGCTGATATCATATTTTTGGTGCTTTTCTGACTGCACTATATGGGTATTTTATAAATGAAAAAACTTTACAGAATTTACACTTTTTCTTTGTGGCACTTTTTGTGTGACGAACAGTGAAAAGCCTCATAAAAAAAACTATCACTGTTCTTTTATCGCTAAATTAAAGGCTTGTATCAAAGGCCCGACTTGATTCGGGTTGCGGCACAATTATCGCTCCACAATTCAACTTGTAAAATGTCCCCTTAAAGAAAGCCATCTCATATTTGATCCTAAGATCCTAGTTTCCTTTATGTTGTATGACTTTACATTATATCTTAGGACTAAGGTGCTTTAGATATTTTTCAGATTTATAAGAATCAAACATTTAAAGCAAAATTAATTACAATTTTGCCTTAGGTTCTATGAAATATATACTTTTTTTCCTGGGTTTACCTTACTATAGTGTTTCTGCTATCACCTTGTGCTGCTTAAGTTAACTTTGTATGTATGTGTGTGTGTGTGTTTAGACGCGAGAAGCCCTGTGGCAGCAGTGTGCGATTCAGATCACCCACGCCATCCAGTACGTGGTAGAGTTTGCCAAGCGCATCACAGGCTTCATGGAGCTCTGCCAGAACGACCAGATCCTGCTCCTCAAGTCAGGTGAGCAGGCACAGCTAGTGAGATCCATCATAAAAAGAGCCATTGAACTCAGTTAAGGAATGTTTTTAACCTAAAGAAATAAAAGCGAAGGATGTCTTAAACATTACAGTATTTTTTTATTAAGTACTGTAGGATAGGGGAGAACAATTGCAACCAGTACTTTTGGAGATGAATATTGTTAATTCAGGGTAGCTTTACCCTTGATTTCAGTTTACAGGTGAGTTATATCATTAACCCTTTTTGATTCTTTTCTTTCCCCTTCTGCTTTTACCCTCTCTCAGGGTGTCTTGAGGTGGTACTGGTCCGAATGTGCCGGGCATTCAACCCTCTCAACAACACTGTGCTGTTTGAGGGGAAGTATGGCGGCATGCAGATATTCAAAGCACTAGGTACAATTATCACATTTACCCATCTGATCTTTAACCCATAGCTGCTGATCTTATAACTTGCACCACTATGCCACTTTCTTTCTTACTTAGGTCAAACAGAACTACCCAAGCCTTTTATTGGCCTGACTTTGCACTAGTATTTTATTGACTGTCTATGCACAATTTCAACCAAATTTTGCTGCTCTTATTTTTTCATTATTATATGTGCCCTCTTATTTACTTATTTACTTACTTTTTTGTTTACTTGAATGTTATGTTTGTCTGTGGACCTAAATTGGTAAAATATGTCTTGTCTTCACCGTGGGATAGTGAGAAACGTAATTTCGATCTCTTTGTATGTCTGGAACATGTGAAGAAATTGACAATAAAGCTGACTTTGACTTTGACTTTGACTGATCTGTAATCTCTAATGCAGCTTAGTGCACCTCGGGGCGCCTCAAGGATTTATTTGATAATGTCAAATTTGTAAAAATGTTCCAGTATTTTTTTTTTTATCTGGTAAAGGCATAGTTCTCAATTCTGGTGAAAGGTTGTTGATATTTCAGTTCAACAGCCAATCAAATCACAGCCCTCCCCTTGTGCCACTTGGATAGAATTGTAAATGATTTGGTCTGAGCCACTTTCTTAATTTCCCTTTTTACAAAATTATACATTTCCCATGTACACACCATGAGCATCTGGAATTATCTCAAATTTGACAAAAAAAAAATGATTGGATTATAATTGTAGACAACGACTTTAAGTCATTAGTTTGTTCTGTTCTCACTAGTCACTAGTTTGTTCTGTTCTCACTAGTCACTACTAAGTTCTGTTCTCAACACTGCTCAAAAATCTGACTGGTCTTCAACCTTCTTGTCTTTGCAGGCTGTGACGATTTGGTGAGTGCAGTCTTTGACTTTGCCAAGAGCCTGTGTTCTCTACAACTGACAGAGGAGGAGATAGCGCTCTTCTCGGCAGCCGTCCTCATTTCCACAGGTCAGTGCCACGTTTTACTCTTATACGGTCTCCACGATGGACATTTTCTCTTCCTCTTTTGTTTCAATTCATGTACACAAGGGTGTAAAGCGTGTAAGTGGCTGGACAGTGGTTTGTTGGCAAATAAATGTATAAATGTGTGTACAAGCTTACCGTATGCCAAATATAGGGAATGGGTCATACTATGTATAAATCATCACAAGGTAATTCGTGTGTAAGTGTATAAAAGTGAACATGTGTGTGTGTGTGTGTGTGTGTGTGTGTGCTGCAGATCGGCCATGGCTGATGGAGCCTAGGAAGGTCCAGAAGCTCCAGGAGAAGATCTACTTTGCTCTGCAGCACATCATGCAGAAGAACCACATGGATGAGGACGCTCTTGCCAAGGTACAGTAGGGTGCAACCCAAGGGCTTCATGCAAAAGCCATAAGCCAAACTACCGAAAAAACTACTACTGCTATGGATGAGATGGCCTGAAAGTTTATATGGATGATGTATTTATTTATCACTCTGCTAACTTCATTCATCTAGATAAATGCTCATCTAGATTCTGATTTAGATTAATTAGATTTAGATGCCTCTAGATAAATCCGTTTGAAAAACCTGAAGAAACTTGTTTACATAGACATTCATTTTGCGGCTGTATTATTCATTCATCTATTTGAACTGATTTGGAAAAAAAAAATCAACACATGCTCTCCTTCATCCTCTCCTCCCCCGGTTGCAGCTCATTGGCCGAATCCCCACGTTGGCTGCCCTGTGCACGTTGCACACCGAGGAGCTGCAGGCCTTCCAGCAGCTCCACCCTGAAACGGTCAATGCCCTTTTCCCCCCACTCTACAAGGAGCTCTTCAATCCCGACGCCACTGCCGTCCTGCCCAAGTGATCCCCTCCCCTCCCCCCTCTCACTCACAGTAAAGGGGTGAGGAGGGAGGTGGGATGGGGTGGGGCGGTCATCGCTAGAGGTCCACGATCCTCGGCGCGAGCTGGGTCATAACTGGACCAGACTGGACTGCCCTGAGGCACTGGCGGGATAGAGGGATAGAGAGGGGAAAAAGAAGAAGGAAAAGAAGAAGGAAAAGAAGACGACGATATGAAACCCTGACCCAGCCCGTTCGCTACAGCACCAGAACAGAACAACAGCATCCCCGGCATCTCCAGCCGCTTGTACGGAAAAACAAACACTAGGAATGTCCTGCACTTAAATCCGATCCTATTCACCGATACAGTTTAAAGAATGTATATAGGCACCCACAACAGGAGGGGCTTTTCCAGAACTGACCAGAAAATGTACAGACTTTAGAGCCATTTTAAACTGTCTTTTAATTGGGTAAGTTGTATTGTTTCTTTGACATCTCTTTTTTATACATTATTGTGATATTAAAAAGAGGGAGAGGGTTGAATTCAAGAAGCTAATATAGTTTTTCTCTAGTACAGAGCGGTACTCCAGTATTACTTGTTGTTCTGTTCATATTTTAGTCCTAATTTAAAAACAACGGTAGCCTAAGAGGCTGGTGACTTGTCTCTGTGTTTCTTGCTTTTTTGTTCAGTAATTGTATGTGTACAGACTTTGTGTTGCGGCTTCGAAAGACTAAGGAGACAAGAGGGGAAAGATGTAGATTGCTGGTTGGGAACATGGAAAAGCCTTGTCTGGGCTCTGTAGATATGTATAGTTGGTACCACTTTGATGACCATAGGAAAGGATGTAAAGGATTTTTAAAGTAAATGAAGACATTTTTTCCCCTATGGAGATATATAAAGATATTATATATATTTTACAAAACATAAAGGATTATGGCAGATTACCATCATTTCAATCAATTAATGGTGGTAGTAATGACATCTAGTAAGACAACTGCTGCTTAACAATCATGACCTATTTGCATAACATTGAAGGACCTCAGTCTTGATGCTGTCTCTTCACCCTCTTTATGTCCCGTTGCCCCGTCAGAAAAATCAGTGACTTGCAGTGCCACTGGACACAAGCCTCCAAGCTTAAACTTGACATAGCGAACATATTCAATGGCAGATCACTGAAATGTTTTGCACATAGTTCAATTTTGATCTCATCTTGCGCTACTTAAAAGATAACGATTCTTACTTAAAGCAATAATATTGAGAATAACAATACTTACTGTCTATCTTCATAGTAGTCATACACACATACATGAGTCTCAATACAGCATTTTTAAGGTTGGATACAGTAAGAAACTGTAGCACAATAAGAAGTTTGCGTGTACTGTTTACAAGTACTGTAAGGCTTCTTTTTTTCATCCACAATCTCCTGTCATTCATCTAATGTGACAGACATGGAAATTATATTTTTAAAATTGAAATGTATAAATATAATATTCAAATGATTTCCACAGCATAATTAGGTTAGTCCTGCAAAACTGTCCACCAAGGGCTGCCCAATGGAATCTATTTATGTATTCATGGACGCAGTCGACCAAATAAGAGTGTGAGCTGTTTGCTTCTGAGTGGTGATGGAGTATTGGCTATCCGTAGCATTCCTGCTGCCCATTCGCAGTTTGTTTGGATGAGCTGCTCCTGAGAGCAATTTTCTATGCACGCACCTACATCAGTCGGTCAGGCAAGTGCAGGCTGGACACCCTACTGTGGAATACCCATAGTCATAAACAATTTTCAATAAAGAAAACTGATATCCTAAGGGGCACTCCAAGAGACATTCCACATTGAGACAATGTTGAGATGCAAGGGACAAAGAACACTATACTATGAGCTTCTGCAGTTTACAGTGGCAATATATTTCTAATTCTCTCCTTATAGTAAGCTGTGATAGACAATCACTTAGTAACCATACTCTGTATTATTTATTTAATGTTAGTAATACAATATTTAACTGAAGTTTCTTTGCATGTGTGTGAAAGCATTTCTGGATAATGCAATAGAACTGCTGTACACTGTGGCCACCATGAAGAACTGCTTTTAGTCCCGGGACATTCGTTTTGTCTTGGCAGAGGGGAGCGCTAGGTTGTTCACCTATGTTCTCTCGTGTTGGATTTACTTTTCTTTTTTCAGTGAAGGCAAATGGTTGGGTCAGAGCCCAGTTGACAGGCCGTTAGCGCAACAGCAGCACATGGTTTAAAAAGCACTAAATCCTACCAGTAGAGAGTGTGGCTGTGAGGATAGTTGTTATCTGTGGAAGAACACAGGGGAGGCTGATGAGAAGAGCTGTCCTTAAATTTAGATTTTTCAAGTTTTTCTCAACTTGATTATTTAGTTATTGCATGGTGTATTCGTTGAGAAGCTTAGCCCACTTAAGGCACACATACATGTTCAAATATATCAAGAAATGTTTATATTGAAATGAACAATTATGCAATTTGAGATGTACTTAATATGAAGGACAATGGGACACCATTACGAAGGAAGTACAATAACTTGTAATTTACAATTGTTTGAGCCATTGACTTGATCTTGAATGACGTTTTGTTTTACTTTATTCGTTTGGGCAACAAGCCACTCCACATGTGAAACCAAGAGCAGACAAATCTCACAGCCTGTGTCAAGAAACATCCTGGAGAAAGTCAGTGACCTGTTAAAAAAGACAATCACCTCTTGATGCACTGCAAAGCATCTGTCTCAGGGAATTCTCTTTTATTATTTTGAAAAAAAGAGAGAAATATTTTAAAATATGAACATTTTGGGAAAATAAAAAAAATACTTGGCAAAAAAAACAATGTTGAATACCCAGACAAGGCTTATGTGGTATATGTATGTTTGTGAGTGTGTCTGTGTGTGTACTGGTCTAGGTGGACATGCTGAATTCACTGTCTGGATATGGTCTTTTACCCCACTAGCTCAGTGTAAATATCAGTTTTATGGCATATAATATAAATATTAAACACTTAACACGGGAGATCCACATTTTTGCATTCTGAAGAGACCATTAAAGGCTGCTGTCAGTTTTTAAGTTAGAATATAGACTATACAGTGTGCCGATAAGGCCGTTCAGTTATCACGTGCAAACGAAAGACAGTGGATTCAGCTAAAATCTAATTTCCTTATTAAGTGGATTGTTTTTGTTTTCTATTTTTGAAAAAAATTGACTGTGAACTGAGGAAGGGGGGACAGTTGAACGCTGTTAGATACTGTAGCAATAACTGAAAGCATTTACTACTGTCATGTTTTGCATTCTAAGATTATTTTTTAATTTTATTATTATTATAATTATTATTATATGACTATTAGCGTATTGTTGTTCAGTTATCTTTGCATGCTGTTTCATGACGCCAAGATGTTTGGGGGCTTTTGTGTTTCTCACGTGACGCAGCGGGTGGGAACGGGGTGGGGATATTTTAATCTGAATGTTACCGGGTAGTGTTCAGTGTGTGCTACTGAATGCCTCTTGCCCCACTCACAATACCCACAAACACTCACACACACACACACACACACACAGAAAAATACAATAGACAATCATTGAGCACTGGGAAATTCTGATAAACTGCAAAAGTTTAAAAGGAGAAAATTGGTACTGATTGATCACATTCCATTGAGGGAGACAATATTGAGATGAAATTGACATACCACAGCCCTTGTATTTTACCTTCTGCGCTACTAATTGTATAGCTCTCTATTGGTAAGCCTAGAGTGAACACAAAAAGGGTTATCTCCCAGCATTCCGGCCTCCCTGTGGTGTCTTGTGGGTAATTTGAGCGGAGCATCTCATTTCTCATTTCTTTGGAGTCGGGGGAGCACTCCTCATTCAGCCTACCTGAGGCAGCAATCAGCACGTTCCTCCCACTCTGCTCTTGGTTATGCTAATGTTTTACTCTCTTAAGCGACACACATGCATCACTGTTTTCACACAGACACCTGAAGAGTGTGTGTGTGTGTGCACAGGAGGCCTAGACTCTTCGTCCTACTCCTGATATTCAGAGTAAAAATAAAATAAAAAAAAAAAAACAGAAAAAACTCATCGCATATTATATGCATTCAAGTGAAAATGACAGTAATAATTCCTGTTTATTTATAAATTAGAATGTGTCTGCCTCCCTGGAAGAAAAGTTTAAAGTAGCATCTGTTACCAGAACCCCTAAAAAGGTACTTAGGGTACAGAGTTTTTGTTGTTGTTATGTACTAATAAAAAAAAGAACAAGAATTTTTTTCCAAGTGCCATAGCTAGACTGTTGAGAAGCTGAATGGCCAGCCGGGATAGATGCTTTACTGCATATGTTTACTTGAGAACCAATCAGAAGTGGGAATTCAGAAAGTGGGCGTTAATATAAATGAAATCAAATTGTTTGTATTTCTTGGTGAGCTGGCTGAGACTGACGGTGAACTTTGATGCATCCTTATGTCCACAAAGCTCCATTAAATGTACCAGAGAGTGAGAAATAATTGCCAAGCTTGACTGTGTGTATCTGTGTGTATCTCTGTGTGTGTGTGTGTGTGTGTGTGTGTGTGAAAGAGAGAGAAAGAGATGGTGTGTTTGCAAGTACTTAGGGGTGATAATATTTGAATTCCCAGCTTTGTGGAGAGGGTTGGGTGAAAGTTCGAAGTCAGTCAAAGTCTTAAAAGTGTCTCCTCCTTCAAGTTGTACATATTAAGTGAAGGACTGAAGTGATTTTTTGTTAAATTCTATATTTTATCGCTTTTGTAGACAATTCTTTGTGGGAAAAAAATAAACATTTTATGGATGCATTCTTTGGCTGTGTGTGATTTTTTTTTGAGATGAGACACATAAAAAAACGTTCTTTTCACAAACATCACAGTGGATTTTACTCGCATGAACTAACACCGTTTCATACATAATAACATTATTGAAACATTACCAAATCCAATACTTCAGTGACATCACACATCAAGATCATGAAGTGAACACAAATATTTAAAGTTAATAGTTAACAATTATTTGCATACAGTATCATAAGTACTGCACTTGAGATCTGGTTAAGGTGGTAATAATAGACATGTCCGCATCACTCCACGTGTTATAAAGATGTTCTGACAATATTTTAGTACAAGAGGACCTCTAGTGGTTGAGTCTGTAACTTGAGTGTGGTAGACATTTGAGTATGCAGTTTCAGTGTATATATTTTTTTCCATGAGTATGTACTATAATTACAGAGCTTTATGTTTAAAGTTTGCATTAAATTTAGAATTAAAATAACTATATGTAGAGATTGTGTATTTATATTGTATCACATAATGTTGTACACTGTAATACATACACTAAAGTTGAGAAAGGCCTAGCAAATTTGTAGACAAACATTTGGAGATGTTATAAAACAAAAAAAAAACAAAAAAGAATGCGTTGAACACTTTAAAAAACTCAGTTTAAGAACACTAACCTATCTTTAAAACTATACTGATACTCAGATATTTCAAATATTTCAGCTGATATTATATCCTAGCATATACAGTGCATAGTCATATTGAATATACAATGTCATATTTCCATTAGTGACTGCCGCTACAGTTTGTCCAAAGTGAGAACTGAAAAAGTGTTATGCTGTCTCCATGGGACAATTATGTGCCTCAAAATCATCCCTATAAATGATGTGTCATTTGTTGTTTACTCAAGGTAGTATTGTTTCTCCGCAACATGTTTTGAAATCCTCTGTATTTGAGAATGCATAGACAGGTTGTGTTCAGTGCTATGCCATTATACAACATAGCATAGCGTGCGACAGCACACCAAAAGCTACAGATGTCAGAAGTAGTAGTGCACCATGATGTTGTTGACATCAGACACAACAAGTGCTTCTCTGTTTGTGGGATCAGTGACTTTTCTTAGATTGAAACGTGAAGCATATCAAAATGTAATAGTGCAAGCAGCAACATCTCTTACCACATACGGGTTCAGTGCCCACGAAGACCCAGGTTCAAGTCTGGCCTGAGTTAATTTCTCAATCCCACTCCCCATCTCTCTCCCATTCATTTGCTGTCTACTTTCCACTGTCCTATCAATGAAGGCAAGAAAAACCCATAAATAAATCTATTTAGGAAAGTCTCACATGTCCGCGTGTCAGACTACCTCAAGACTCAGACTCCAGCAGGTCAGCCTTGTCCACAAGGTATCCCGGACCCCCGGGCGCTCAAAAGAGTTTTTTGTCTGCTGATACGGAGGTCACACGCGAGTCACGATGGTGTCGTTCTCCTCCTCAGAAGCCTCCGTGGTGCTCCCCTGGCTGGATCTCCTCCTCAAGTCTGACAAACACAAACATGACGATGCCCAGAAATGCAGAGAGGCAGCATGAATAAATGATCACAAGACGGGGACATTTCATTACAGATGCTTTAATGAAGTCCATACATGTTTTTTTTTTTTAATCTCCTCCACGCTAATAATTTGTTTTGATGAGATTCTTGGAGAGGTTGCAACACACACACACACACACACACACACACACACACACACACACACACACACACACACACACAAACAAACACACACACAGAGACATACACAAGCACAAAGCACCTTTGAAATATCAAACAAGAGTGAGTGTGTTTTTTGTTTGTTTGTTTGTGGCTGTGCCTTAGAAGCATGGCTCCCTCTTGTTACGACGGTAATTAATAACTTATCAAAGTCAGCACTCTCTGCTGCACAAAAGAACTATTAAATATGTGATCAAAGGCAGGGGCTGCATGCGCCACAAAAGGAGACATTTCCTTGCCTCTGCCTATGTTGTCATGGCGATGAAACAATTTTTTTCTTTGTCTTAATTATCTCTTCCTGGGTGTTCCCTGGTCTTTGGTTGTTTTCAGTGTGCTTAAGCATCAGACGATTCAGAGCAGCTGTTTCTTTGCACACAAGATGCCACAAAGCAGCTTAGCCTACCCAGAGGACAGACTGTGAACCTGAACAGACATGTCTTACAACCACTCACATATTCCGTCTCTTTCTGATTCAATCTTATGCTAATATATGGTTACTTATACCTTATACTTCCCTACCTCTCTCCTAGTCTCCCTTTTTGTCTGTCTCAAATGCACACACACAAACACACACACACACACACACACACACACACACAAACACACACAAACACACACAAACACACGCACACACACGCACACACACACACACACACACACACATGCGCACGCTGCTCACCTGAAAGCCCAAGTTTTTCACAAGAGGAGTTGCAGTTGTGTTTGCGGATGAAGCTCTGAATGGCATCACTTCCCAAATTAGCCGGCCCAAACACCATATCACCAGATGCGCTGAACTCATTATTGGGACAAAGAGGAAAAAACACAATTAATAATACAGCTATTTCAGATAGCTACAGCCTAGATGTATCTGATCACATAGCCAATAATTACAAAAACACAGAGGCAACTGCTTTCATAGAACATCTTACTTACTCCATTTGAACACTGTTAAATGATAATTCCGGTATTTAGCAGCAACTAGAGTGGTGGACACAGAAATGTTGACGATGGGTCCTGTCTCGACTTTTTGACTCATTTAGAATCGCCTTTGACTGCTTCAGAGTGGCTGGCAACAGGCATGCACAAACATGTCCTTAAAACAACCCTTAACGTTCGTTTTCAAAACTGTGCAACTCACCGAGTGGTTAGTGGTGTCCGTTGATGATTAAAAACAAATATAACCGTGCAATGTATGATTTCAATCCGTGTTATTTGCTATAGAGGAACTATTTTTTCAGATACCTCACAACCACGTATAAACTTCCGCTTGATCTTTGAGTCTGCCAAAAACAATGGCAAATAAAACACGACAGAAACTGTATATCGCTACCCTTTTTGTTTTGGAACATCAATGAACATCACTAACCACTTGGTGAGTTGCACAGTTTTGAAAATGAACGTTAGGGGTTGTTTTAAGGACATGTTTGTGCATGACTGTAGCCACCCACTCTGAAGCAGTCAAAGGCGATTCTAAACGAGTCAAAAAGTCGAGACAGGACCCATCGTCAACATTTCTGTGTCCACCACTCTAGTTCATCCAAAACAAACCAGAAAAGGGACTCAAAGTGCTAAATACCGTAATTATCCTTTAACAACAATATATGGTTAAGGTTAGGGGTTGGGATTGAAGATGATGCTCAGTCATTACTCAACAACAATAGACTGAACTTTAATTTACACAAGCCATCTGCAAAGTGTCTGTAAATTCGAATGTCAAGCCATCTGCAAAGTGTCTGTAAATTTGAACGTCAAGCCATCTGTAAAGTCATCTGAACAAGCCGCTTGTAAAGCAGACAATCCAAATGAAGTGTTTCCCACATGTTATATTTCAGTTGATTTCATGAAATGAGTTTATGCTGTTATGCTATGGGTCCTCCATCACAGTACCTTTGGTCATCATCGGCTCGAATGACTGATGGGTCAGTGAGCTCCAGCCCCACACCTGCACAGAGCATCACATGTTATCTTCTATGCCATTTTCAAATACCGTGCTTAAAACAGCGAAACATCACGTTATCAAGTTATCAGACAGCCCGACCGATAAATCAGTGTGTCAATATTATCGGCCGATATTTGCTATTTGCCGATCTATTGGCAAATAAATCGATCGATAATTCGGTTCTACCTAGCTCGAGTCAATTATTGGTCGATAAATCGGTTCTACCTAGCTCGAGTTGCTGCAGCCAACAGCTAGAGCTGCAAGGCAGCTACAGTACTACACTCTGGGGGCATGTTCATGAGTCCCCATGTTCAAGTTGTAAAAAATCAATATTGGCTAATTTATCATTTATCGGTTTCTGAAATTTTTAAATATTGAAATCGGTATCTGTCTTTAAAATCCCATTTCGGTCTGGCTCTAAGTAACACCATCATATCTAACCATGTTCCAATCTGCAGAAGGCTGAGATAATACCTTGCAGGTCCAGGACCAGCAGCTCATGGCAGGAGTACTCATACGTCCAGTGAGAGAAGGCCAGCACTGTGTCCTCCAGACTACAGCAGGACGCGATCTCCTCCCCAGTGTTGTTGTTGTACTTCCGGAAATCTCCGGCCATGTTTCTCTCAATGGTCAGCCACTGGTCATCAGCGTGCCAGTGCACAAGGGACACATCCAGAAACCTGAGGAGTAGTCAGAAAAATAAACTTAACTGACACACAAACAAAAAACATGCAGACCCTTAAAGAAAGCACAGATACATTTTACATACTAGGGGATGCAACATGAAACAAATATACGCTTACAGCTGTGAAACGACCCCATTACTTTACTTGAAATTGACAGGTTTCCTTTTGTAAATTTCTGCTCAGGACAAAGAGAGTATTTTGGTAGGAATTGACTGTCACAATAAGCAGTTCACAATTATAATAAATGGTGTTGATTTTCTCGGTGATGGAGTAGATTCCTGGCAATGGTGCCAAATCACCTGGGAGAGTATCGCATGCTCTGAGGCTTCAACTGGTTGAAAATATACATGAGCTTCTGGGCAGCTCTCTGCTGTTGGATTTCCTGCAACAAACAAATAAACAGACAAGCCAATAATCCAAGAAAATGAGAGGATCGGCCACTGAACAGGAAGTTTCAGCAAACACGCTTGAGAGCCTAACAACTTTCTTTTACTTGAGACCTGACACTTTGTACATAATGTTTTGGGTCCTTGCAGACTCATGGTGTTGTCCACACTACAACCTCCTCACTATCTGCTGCTACAGTGGCTCTGATTCCTAGCTAATTTGTTGTCACAAGAATTTAAACTTTCCAAGTCTTCTGCATCTACAGTACAAAGGGTGGAGTACTTTGACCTCACATCAGGTAGATCAATGACATTCTTTATTTCAGTTTACCAGCAGATTATGACACAATCAGCAACTGCTGGATTCTCAAAATATTACTTATAACAGACTGAAAGACAGTACTGTGTGTGCCTTCAATGTCACTGCTGGTGATTCTTACAAAGTGGCTGACGTCAAAATTCCATTTCACATGAGGTAAGCTACTGTATATGCCAAATGATCACTCTTGATTAAATGATTAACTTTAAGGCACTCAGTTTGAGCAACTGACTTGCTTGTGGGAAGATTTCAGTACCCGTAAACAAAGATGGAGAGAGGTATCGCTGTGGAAGGCCCTCTGCCACATTCGGACCACCTCTGGATGGAAAGCCTTCACCACGTAAACAACGCCTGGCTTCAGGACGCCCTCCTCAGCCCAGGTGCAGATCACTCGCCAGGCTTGCCGCAGGCCCCCGTCCAGCACCCCCTCATGGGAGAGAGACTGGAGGATGGCAGAGCGCCCTCGAGGAGACCATGAGGACATGCTGAGGGCCCTGCTCCCGGTGCCTCCTCCGTCTGACTGCGTCTCCTCCAAGGTGTAGACAGACACCTCCTCACCGGCTGCCAGCATATAGGACAATGAAATGATGCCTCAAGTCATAGCTGGACACAGAAGTACTGAACACTGGGTACTGGGTGTGGTCAGTGACCAGTAATTTCACACAGGGGTGGAAAACAACAGCTTCAGAAAGTAAAAGTCCCACCAAATGTTAGTTCCAAATATTCCCTAAACCAGCTGATTTCTTACTAGCTCTACAACTCTTCAATCAGGTAGATCAGCTAATTGATTAAATCACCTGTGTTAAGTCCGCAGGTAGAACCAAAACATAGTTAGAACTTGAACTTTCAGAAGCCAACTGTTTCCATCTCTGCCTGTAGAAATGAGTGGACGAGCGTCAGCTTACCCATCAAAGATACTGGTGTGAAGGGAATGGTGTGAGCCAGCCTCATCAAGTTATTGCGCTCCATTGCTGCACAAGCACAAGGAAAACAGGCAGTGAACAACAGAAACAGAAAGGCCAAATACACAAATCAACCAGAGGTGCATTTGCTGAAAGTGTTGTTGAACAAACTAATTGAACAACTACCTTCAGTACACGATAAAGAGTCTATCATTTTGAACAGTATACAGTGACAACTGCCATTTCCACAGTGGTTGTCCAATAACGCATTCTAGACCTGCAGCTCAGTATGCCAACTAACCTGAGTAATGAGGGTGAAGGTCTTCTGTGGACTGGAAGGTGGCGCCTCTCACTAAAGTCAGGGTCACACATGAAACACATATGTGTACACTAGAGATACATAACAGCAGTGGTTTAAACGTAATATAGATGGTCACTTACCCTCAGATATAGCCCCACTTTGAATCCTACAGAATAGACAAACAGAAAAAAACATACATCTTCATAAATCATAAATCACATTTTGCTGTAAAGGCTTGGTGAGGTCGGCCTGTTATATTGATTATGTTACTGTAGCAGTCATCCAAATCTATTTTGATAAGCCACGTACAGTTCCCATTAAAATGTGTATGTGTACCAGTGTGCATGCGTCAAGTCGTGGAGTCGCGTCGTCGTCGCTTTGAAAACAGCTACTTACGAGGACCTTCGGCTATTTGACCTCGCCCAGCTGCTCCACAAAGACTGACTCGGGCTCCTTGTGTCCTAAAAAAGCCCATAACATGATTCAAGTCCATGCACTTGGAAAACAAATGCAACATTACATTTAAAACCGTCTTACCTGAAAAGATTGAGCAAACCTCTGCAATGAGTCAACATGGTCAAAATCTAGCAAGAATAAAACAAATGAAAAAAGTCATATACTGAAATTCTTTAAGGAGAACTCCTCATACAATTTGCTAGTGTATTGTGAATCTGAAAACCTGCTTTGTGACCCACACCATGCAGATGCAAAGTCCTCTTAACATGCTATACCTAAATTATGTAAAATGATTCAAGATGTGTTGTATAGTTTTGTTGGCTATGTCTGGTATATTCAGATATCAGCAAGAAGAGAATCCTACTCAGTTGTGAAAGGCTGGCAGAGGTTGAACACTTCCGTAGAGCAGGGAATCTCCCATGGCATCTGCCTCTTTTGTAGCACTCTGAAGTGTGCGAATATAACTCTCTGACCTGTAGGAGAAAATAACTAGTCAGACCCACCACCACCTCCCCGGTCTCACCTTACCATCTCAATATATTGTGGCAAAAATTTGGATCAGCTATATTCGTAAATCGAAATTTGTCTATAAATATTTAAATTACGAACATGTAGGGCTCATAGATAAAATAAACCTGTCTAGGAGAATAGTCAGGATCAGGAAGTAAGCATTTATGTCAATCTTCAGATAGAAGACTTGACTTCATATTATTTTCTGTTTTCAACCCAAATCTGCTTTGATATAATGAAGTGGAGTTTTTCTGAGGTATCCTAAGAGGCTCCTACATTTTGTACATTTTCTGTGTTCTCGTCCTGGATTTTCACCGTCTTCCTTCGACAGACTCTTTTCTGACCCTCCAGGGATTCAGTAAGGTCAGCAGACTTGGACAATTCTGATCAAGCAGAAAGAAATCAAACCACAATCGGACATTCAACAACCTTACAACGCCAATTGGTTTAAAATAAAAAAACCTACACATATAAAAAATATCATGCATGGATACAGGTCTTATGAGCACCTCTGTTCTGAGTTAATCCAGATGGAGGTGTATCCTGTCCTGTATGGCTCACATGCTCCACACTACGGCTGTAACCAGCCAGTGCCGTGGGTGGGAGAGAGGCTGGCGGAGCTCCCAGGAAGGCCATGTTCTCCACACTTGCTGAAAGGGAGCGGCTGTGCTGGAAGAACTGCCACCGCTGGAACTTCCCCGACTGAGTCAGTGGGAGCTTATGGTCTCCACTAAAGCCCAGGTTCACCAGGCCCATGTGCCCGCCTCTGTCCGCTGGAGAGTCTGCAAGCAGCACCGCATGGCTGGACGTTCTGGACAAGCTCATTTCAGCGGAGTTCCTCAGCTCTTCCTCTTCGTCCTCTTCCTCGATCTCATCGGCAGACTCCTCCTGGCTGGGAGGGAGGTGGAAGTCATGGTGCCAGGCTCTGGGTTGCTGGTGCTGGTCGGCAGTCTCGGAGCTCCAGGGCACCAGCGGGATGCTGGTGCGGGACGGCCCGCACGACCCAAGGGGAGTCCGGTCCCTCCACCCGACTAGATGAGGCAGGGAATCATGAGAGAGCCGGCAGCACCCTGTGGAGAGGACGTCGTTGAGTGACCTCGGGTGCACAGGACGGGGCTTGGATTTCCACTGCTTTTCGCCAGAGTCCTTCTCACTGTCCTCGCTGCTCCTCTGGTCCTGCCACCCCAGTGGTAGAGACTGCTGTCCCATGCCCAGGCTACCCAGAAGGGATGGCGGATGGCTGCTGTAGGGTCTCTGGACCAAGACGTAATGGCTGGGGGGTACGCTGCCACCTCTCGGTAGGCACAAGCTGTGAAGGACTTCCAGATGGGAGCTGCTGATTGGTCTGTGCAGGCCGTATAATGCTGCCCTCTGCTGGTAGTCATCGGAAGCAGCGAGCAGGCTAAGGGTGTCCACCGCCATGGCAGATGTGTCTTGGAGATGACCGAGGTGGGTGTCCAGTGTTTGCAGGCTGTCCTGAATGAAGTGGACTTTCTCAGCCACCTCACCCAGCGATATGGTCATTTCTCCTGTCCTGATTTAGAGAAATAATGGGTCACTTCTGTGCCAGGCAACTTTCAGAAATACAAAATTTGATGAATACAAAAATGTCTAAACCAAATTGTTTTTGCCATCTGATTTGTCACAGGTTTGTGTGCATACTGACAGTTTCATGACAAGATGCTAACCATCTGGTCGCAAAATATACTGATATGAACACATAGGCATTAGGAATATGCACAGTTACTAACTTTGCTGCTGTGTAACAGATCCTGTTGTTTTGGCTAGAGTGCAGGTTTTCATTTTTCTCAAAGAAATATCCTGTCACACATCTCCCTTCAAATTCATGCAATTTCTTCAAGTCGTCACTGGCCAAAAACAGCTCTGTAGAAATGGACACAGTAGACTTGACATCTGCTATGCATGGGGGCATGTCAGTGACCTTCAAAATGACGTCATCTCATTATGATTAATACTTCTTAAAAATACACTATGCAAGTTTAGGTATTTTTGGCGACTGTAGTAGAGCTCCCTCTAGAGACACGATATATTTATATTTTACTCTGCTGTTGTAAATAGCAAACTTCTCGTGACCTATCCCCCCTGTACACAATCAAAATGCTTTTGTTGTGGAGGTGAAGGATTAACAACGAGCTATATCTACAGACAAGGTAATGTTTCACGATTCTCGCAAGATTTGTCAGGCCGCCGTTCTTGAAGTTGCATGCCGGGTTTTTCTCGGTAGCGACTCGCTACGTCTATGCTGTATAGCTATGCTAGGTGAACGATTCACCTATTACAAGTTCACTTACCATCAAATTGGATTCGTAAAGATGAAGCAGACGTGGCCTACTGGTTAGCACTTCGGACCTGTAACCAGAGGGTTGCCGGTTCGAACTCCGACCAGTAGGCACGGCTGAAGTGCCCTTGAGCAAGGCACCTAACCCCTCACTTCTCCCCGAGTGCCGCTGTTGATGCAGGCAGCTCACTGTGCCGGGATTAGTGTGTGCTTCACCTCACTGTGTGTACACTGTGTGCTGTGTCTGTTTCACTAATTCACGGATTGGGATAAATGCAGAGACCAAATTTCCCTCACAGGATCAAAAGAGTATATATACTTACTTATACTTAAAGGTGAAAAACTTGCATAGTGTACCTTAAATATCTCTCTTCCTCCTTGTAATCTATACTTACTATTGGGTAAGAGGTCACCTGTAAGCTATATGTGAAAACACCACAGAGTTTGAGAATGAAAACAGTTGCTACTTTCACAACTGAGTACTAACAAGGTCCAAGTGTCCTTGAGGTCATTACTTGAGCAAACCATGATTAAGATCCAGAATCAAATAAGCACTATTATATGACATCTGTATTGGCATATTATCTTATCTTACGTTATTTGGTGCATTTTTTGAACGTGTAATCAGACTTGTTCAGAGTTTATTCCCAGTTGATGATGTTTTATTACTTTCACATTACTCACTCAGCCCAGAGTCTTGCTCTTGCTCCGAGGTTCCCAGGCTCTTTCTGCAGACTCTCCTCACGTACAGGGTCATGTGACTGAGCAGGATGAGGGGTGGCGGCAGCCATGGCTTTTCCTGATAGGTCATGATGTAACGGTAGCGGTTATACTGCCACAGCTGGTTGGAGATGGACTTCATGTCAAAGTACACATTACTGTCAAATTAGAGTAAATTAAACAAATTAGAGTAAATTACATTATACATTGAGTATATCTAATGCCAAATTGGACAATACATTTAAAGAGTTGTCAAGGTACACTATGCAAGATTGTCAACTTAAAGGTACACTATGCAAATCAAAATAGACCTAAAGGTACACTATGCATATCAAAATAGACTGGGCAGACTGAGCAAATCTGTAGATGGAAAAATGTGATAATCTCAAAAAACTGGTTTAAAGTCCGTACTTGAAGAAAGCTATGAGGATGTTGACCATGATGATGTACTGGAAGAAGAGGTACACAGCCTGGAGGAATGGAGTAATGAAGGCACCGGGAACACAAGTGGCATTTTTATCTGCACAGGCTGGGACACCACGAAAAGAAAAATAGTAGACACATAGTCACTCCTTGGACACCAGAGAGAGAAAGTGCAAAGTCGCAGTGACTCCTTCAGACCACATACCATCACCACACCATTACAACATTTGTTACATTTCAGAGGATATGACATGTGACTCACAATCAATTTCACCGGCGTAAACCTCTCCGAAGATCATCCAATAGGGTTGGAAGACCACGTCTTTAGCCAGAGTCCAGGATGGATCCTCGTTAGGAGAGAGGATGGCCTTCCGGGAAACGCCAAAACTCAAAAGAACGATGGCCATCATGATCACAATGAAAAACATGTTGCTGGTCTGCAGACATGCCCAAAGGTACAATGGAACAATACTGAGTCTGTGCAGTTCACTGGTGTTTGCAATAATATATCAGAGAGTATTAAATGTCACAATGTAATTCTCTCACTATTTTTTAGATCAAGGGCATAATTATTAATAGGTGTTCATAGGTGCATTTACACATTCAGGTGGAGGTGAACAAGCTCACCATCTTTGTGATCATAGTGAGGTAAGGACCAGCATGCTGATTGACAGCCAGCAGGTCCAGGACCCGGACAAACCAGAAGATTACATCCAGGCAGTAGACGATATGCCCAGTCGCCAGCCACGATGGGTCGCACCGCAGCGCCAACCCCGCCAGGAAGAGGGAGATGGCGACAAAGTCGGAGACGTTCCAGTACTCGCTGAACCACACCTTCAGTTTCTTGCTTAATTTTCTAGGCTCTGACATCAACACCTGTCAATGTAAGAACACGTCAAAGGAAACAGCAAAGGAAACCACTTTGTGTTAGCATAGCATTGAAAACAGTCAGGTAAAAAGGTCAACTTTGTGTGAGTAATACAAATAAAGAACACAGATAAACTTGTTTTATGAACTATGTTTAAGCTGTTGCACTGATGTCTGATAAAAGGCGATAATTAAGATAAAACATTAAAGAGAGCGTCTCTGGCAGAATGTGTTACAGCTGGGAAAGCTCCAAAGTCACATGAGATACAGTGTCATTCAGCTGCTGGAATTGGGGTGAATGAGTAGCAAAAGAATCATAAAATCATATCAACATAAAGGTAAAACTCTATGGCCTTTGAGACCGGCACGCACACTATAGTGGAATTCGAGGAATACGTTTACTCTTTAATGGAAGCCTATATGGGACATTTCTGTCTTCTGTCATTATTTTCCCTCTACTTTTGCACTCTCATTTTGAAGCTAGATCTGTTTTTCCTGCACTTCCAATGACTGCTCCTAGCGATAGACTATTTCTGAGTAGTTTTTGATAGTAGTCAAAGTGAAGAACATGACATGCTGTTGGAATGTGTATCATATTAAAGGCAACCTTCATAGTTTTTTGTTTTCAAAATCATTTTGATGGCACATTACCATCGAAAAACATAGACTGGAAAAAGCTACACTTACCCCAGTAATGTCCGAATGACTGAATAAAAAACTTTATCCTGCAGAGGAGTTGCTGCCTACATCTCGTGACAGTGTTTCTTCAGCTAAGCTTTATATGCGCCTTTCGCTATAGACCAGGGGCCGTATTCACAAAGAATTTTAAGGCTAAAGGTAGCTCCTAAGTGGCGAATTTAGGAGCAACTCCTAAAAATAATGGGCGTGTCACTCCTAACTTTAGGACTCTTAATTTTTTTCACTAAAAGTAATTCACGAAGCATTTTAGACCTAAAAGTAGCACCTAAGTCTGGGACAGCCTAAAAGAAGTCGAGACTCTAAGACCTATTCTTAGAGCATAAACAGCTTTTTGTGCATTTCACGTTGCGATGTTTTGAAATGGGTATGCGCAACAGGAGGTTCCAATCGCGAGGGAACAATTTTGCATTGTAGGCATAAAAGGGATGCTATAACGCCACCAACAACAACCAAAACTACTCGTTGTCAACATGTAAATTAAATGTAATGTTTCATTGTGAATCAAATTAAAATGTTCTCCTCTTTGCAAACGTAGGCATATGGTGACAGATTAATTTAATAATGTTGCAAAGATAGCCTAGCCTACTGCATCAATCCGTAGGCCTATGTTTTATTAGGCTACTAGGCTATTTGTTTTGTCTTACTCTTTATCCATTTAGGCTAGGCCATTTTATTCAGTTATTCATCATCTTCCGTCCTTCGCACTACTTGTGTAGCGCACGCATTCTCAGACCTGTCACCTGTCACTCATCATTGTAAGGTGTTTGGAATCATTCCCGCGTTACAATCATCAGCCAATCAAGGTGGTCACTTCAGTCAAGCTCGTGCATGAGTAATGACGTCATCTATAGCAACGAAGACTCACTCTTAGTTTAGGAGTTGTAATTTTTCCTTACTAAGAGTAGATCTGAAAGGCTTTGTGAATAACTTTTAAGAGAAAACTCCAATTGGTAATTAGCGTAATGCTTTTTAGATGGTGTAAGATAGCAATTTTTAGATCATGCACCAAACCACACCTTATGTTGTTAATTGCCACACCCCTGGGCGCATTGTTTAATAAAAGTGAAGTGTAAGATAGGAAAAAGCTTTTCGTCGAGATAATAGGCTGGGTTTTGCGTCGCAAAAATCGGGCCCTTTGACCGTTTATTATTGTGCTTCTCAACCAGAGGGGGACCCTGAGAGCAAATCTAGTTAAGGGTGCCTTAAACACATTCTGCTAAAAAACGTCTACTTTATGGCCCTTGGTGACGTCTCTTTCTCACCTCTCTGGCCTTCTCCACTGCTGTTGACATGATGTAAGCAATGACCAGCCATTCCTGAGGACTCGGATGATCCTCCATCCTCACCAGGACCGTGTAGGAGAACAGCATGAGGAAAGCCAAGTAGGACATCTGCAAAACGAACCATGACAACAGAGAAAGATAGAAGAAGATAGAAGTGCTTATTCATGATCTACTATTGTGCTCTGTCATTATGATGTCTTATAATGTCTGTTTGATGCAGCAGTGTTCTAGTCTAGCAACTCTCCGTTGGCTTGTGAGCTCCAGAAATCGAAACTCAATCAGGCCAATGAAATCGTGTATAGAGTCGTTAGGTGGGCTTAACATAATGATTGATGGCAGAGTTGCAACGGTTTGGCTTGAATTCCCTACTACTTGAAAACAAATAAATTGGATGTTGCTGTTGGCGAACAGTGTGACACGAGTTAAGTTTTTTTAAGTTGGCAACCGTTTGAACTAGCCAACTAGCTCCGCTGGTGGGAAACGCATGGGACTCATAGCGCTGCCGCTGTCCTATTGCGTGCAGAGGGAATTTGAAAGACAACTGATTATCCCGCCCCTCGGACTGACCACTGCGAAAAGTGAGTGCCCAGACTCTACATTTTAATGTGGGTCTGGCTCGTCATCCAAGATCATGTCCTCCTTTGGGAGAAGAATAAAGTCACCTCAACACTATAGAAAGACATACTGTCTGCTGAAACACAGATAACATATGCAAAGGTGAGATGTGCGCTTACGGTGTGGAACCAGAATTTGACCACAGGAGCATTGTAGAAGTCATACAACTTCTGTAGCCACTGAATCCACTGTGAGAAGAGATCTGAGGAGCATTCCTGTCGTTCTGACGCTTTCTCGGCATCGTACCCCTGTGAAAGACCCAACGGCTGCATTCAAACTCATACAAGGAAGCCATTGGACAAATTGCATTTCTATATTCTAGCTATCAGGAAATATTTCTACACCAGATCTCCACTCTACTGGTACTGCAGATGATCAGTACTTACTGCCTTTGCTGTTCCTTGTGATTCGTTTGCGTCAAGGCCGCGATTGTCTAATCCAAAGTGCATTGCTTCCTGGGATTGAGGAACATGTGACATCTCCGCCTGGCTCTTAAACTCTAACAGCTGAATGGACACTGGTACCAGGATGCACAGGATGATCTGTTGCATTCATGTTCACCCACATAAACACAAAACACACATCCACATGCATATCAATAATGCAATACATACAATATATTTATAGTGTGCCCAAAACAATTACATATACATACATGTGCGTACACTGCACATACATATGCTAATGAATGATCCATAAGAAACACAGCCCTGCACAAGCACATACATACTCAAGCACTAACATACTCACACACACACGCGCACGCACGCACACACACATGCACGCACACACACACACAAACATCACCCTCAGCCATATGGATCTAGAGGAAGTCTGGTAATTACTGCAGGTCTGGTAATTAGTCAAAACAGCATACACAAGCTAGAACAACACAAGTGCAGACATTTGATAAATTTCCATGTTTTAAAAAGTCCTTCCCAGTGTTTTGTGTATTTTATGTCTACTGCCTAGATTTACTAATCAGCTCAGCTCCAGGAGGTAGAGCCCACTGTGACTTCCCTTGTTATAATCTCGTTTCACTGTCTTCATTAAAGCTAGCTGTGTTATATACAGTTTTATATAATCATTCTTTTATTTTTTGTTATAGGAACAGGAATATAGAAATAGCAGTCATATTCAAGTGTAGTTTACGATTGTATTAATACAATTTCATTTTTTACAATTTAATCAGACACACCACTGGTCACTTCCACAGCTGAATTACAATATTAATGATCCCAACATGTTAAGCAGACCAGCATGCCACCTCCCTGCCCCTCCTTCACCTTAAACCAGGAGTTCTTCCTCATGTTGAGTCGGCCCACCCACAGGTCAGTCAGCAGCATCTGGGTGCAAGAGTGGGCCACGAAGGACCTCAGGCCGGACGACACGGCCATCTGTAGGCAGGTAAAGTGGCTCCAGTCCTTCATCTCGGATGTTAGCAGCTTCATAGCCATGCGCTCATTCTCCCGGAAGGCCTTGTCCAGCAAGCCCACGGCCAGCTGCCCAAACTCTCTGGGGAAGTAAGGACTCAGTGAGGGGGATCAGTTAAAAGTGAGCTAGCATTCCCAGCTAACAGAATGCTCTGCACATTATGCATACAGTCTGTATAGTTGTACAAAATGTGCTGTTCATGAAGTTAATTCACCTTAGAAATTAACTTCTTTTGTTTGACATCATACAGAACATACCGGTATGTGTTTCTGTGAATTGATGTGTGTAGTGAGTGTGGTGTGTGCGCACTAACAGTGAGTAATTCTTCAGCTGATCCGCGAGGCTGTCGGCCATGTTGCTCTCCTTGGCCTCAGTGGCCATGGCGCGGTAGAGTTTGCAGGCCACTACGGCCCTGGCCATGGCCTCCTCCCCGTGCTGCCACAGGAAGAGCGCCATCTGCTGGCGACGTTTCAGCACTGCCCACACAAACAGGTCATTGAAGTTGTAAACGTAGAGAGCAGGCTCACTCAGCTCGGTGCTCGGACCCACCTTCAGCTCAGACGGAGTGTCCCTTTTCTCCTAAAACAACATCGCACAAGCACAGCAGAAAATGGGTTTTGTGATGCACACAAATGTTAACAACCTAAAACAATTTACAAACAAATGACTTTCTATTAGGGCAATATCTAATCTTTTTGCAGTATACTACAGATCAGACTACCGTATTCAGCATTTACATTTACATTTATCCATTTGGCAGACACTTTTGCAAAGGCCATTCTCCCTACAGCAACTCGGGGCCTTGCTCAAGGGTGGAAGCCGGGAATTGCCGGGAATTGCCCTGGAGATCAAACCTTCAAAAACAAACGTACACAGTCATGGTCCTCACCTGAGTGCACAGACGACTGTAGACGGCTCGGAAGTTCTTGCGCGTGTAAGAGCTGCGGTAGGCTCCACCAATCAGATACTCAATCAGCAGGCCCACATCTATCAAGGAGATCCTGTACCCAGCTGGGAGGTGAGCCTGTGAAGGCACAAGCAGACATGCTGCATAACATGGGCACAACAGAAAGAGAATAACATCCACAGTATTCTGATATGTGCAGGACATTTCCTTAGTGAAAAACATACTAAAGACAAATTTAACATTTCAATTATTGGGCAATTCTACTTAAAAGCCTGTACCTTTTTGACATCCTCAATTAAGTGGTGAAGAAAAGTATCTGTTGGACCCTGGTGCTATGAGAAAGAGAGAGGTAAATGCATTAAATATGCAATGCAAATACATTTCTTTTAATGAAGTAGCATTAGTAGCATCTCTCTTGTCTCTATTGGCGCTGTCTTATTGCATGGAAAACTGGGCATATGACAACACAAACACAATACAGATCAATACATTTTTAAATGTAACACTTGAAATCATAGGGTCAGTTTGCTGGGTGTGATTGAAAAATTAAGTCATCTGTCAAAGGTAATGCCAGTGCCATCACAGCTAAAATGCTACCTTTCTGTCAAGAACAGATTTTGGGGATTATATATGATGACGGATATGGCTGATTACCGTATTGTAAAGTTCCTCCAGACGGGAAACAGTCAGAAAGCGGGTCATCGTCATGCCATTCTCAATTAGCAACTTCACAAAACCCACACGGTCCATGACCAGAGCATCCAGCATGGCCTGCTCCAGAGAGCCTACCTACAGACACATGAAAGCACAGACACAGACACAGGCACACCAACATCAACACACAAAACATTCACAAAGAGGCATATCAGTCAATAGCAACAGACAGCTACATTTCCACCATCTAGATGTATGGGTGTATAAAACAGAAATGCTAAGCAAAAGTCTGTCTGTGTAAGTATCCCCTCTATTTTGTGTCAATCTTTTAGACTTGTTAATTAATTTACTGACTAATTAGATAATTAAGAGTAATTCCTGAACCAGGGAATGGAACTAAAAAGCAAAAAAATCAACACCTCATGATGTGGCTAAAGTAAACGCAGAGACATGTACAGTAATCACTGCACTCTCCTGCCTCTGTTAAGCGCTGGGCCTAACCGCAGTGGTACCTGCCAGTGCTGTCCGTACACCAGGATGTGTTTTTTGGCCACGTCTGCTCTGTCCCAGGCCAGAGCGATGCTCAGCTGCTCTAGGGATGTGGCATTCATGCCTGACAGAGGCAGGGTCACAACACACAACACACAACAGGGTCATGTAAAGCAGAACACAGATGAAGTATGAAAATAATTTCCAATTAATTGATCATCACTCTAAGAGACTCAGTGAGACATGTTTGTGAAGTGAGACTGTTTAGAATACATTTAAGTGGGTGGACTTCACTTATATTGTTTCTGTTGTCAACACATTTGATCTGACTAACTATTTACCTATTTGCATTAGGCTAACTCAATTTTGAAGAAGGGTCTAGTTAATGTAATGGTATTGGCTCATGATTGTGTCAGGGGATTCATGGTGGTGATGAAAATAAAATGTCAGGTTATTTTACCTTTTAGTGAGGCTGTCAAAATGGCCACATCTGCATCAGGCTGATCCTCAGAGTCACAGTCAAAAACTGTGACCTGGTTTGAGAGACAAGAAGAGGAATGGCTAATATGAACTCTTATGCAGACAAGAAACAAACCAAAAAATGGTCAAAAAAAGTACAATGGAGATTGTTGGAAGATTTGATGGAGCTGCTCTCAAACTTGTTATGAATGTAAACACAGCCTCCAGAACTGTACACACTGTTTACTGAATAACTCTAGAGAGGTGACCTTTACTCGTCCGTCCAGAAACATTTCACAACACAACCCACTGGTCTGCGCCTTCTCATTTTCATTCCTGTGTGGTTCCCTCTTAATCTTGAGATGCTAAGCAATGGAAACAGGAAAACACCCACCCCCCTCAGAGCAGTCATTTAACTTTCCTCCACTGCAGAAACCCAGTGCAGTTCTTATGGGTTTCTCCCCTTCACCCATCTCCTACAGCACTCCTCTCTGAGTGATTCACATCCAATCAAAGCATTGGCGTGTCCAGGGAGCAAATTAATCCCCACACTTCTATTAATATGGAAATATGCTTCACGGCCCATCATTCCAATTAGTCCTCCACACTCTTAATTTAGAAACGCAAGAACTAAAAAGAAAAAGAAAGACAGAGAGAAAGAAAGAGGGAGGGAGGGAGAGACAGAGCATGTGACGGCTGGGTGTGGCCAAACTCAAGCATTCTGTTTGATGGAGATTTGAACGTGGGGGGGCTCACAGCTCCATGACTGGAGTGCTGAGACCCAGTGCACAGCAGGCGTCACTGGCACACACAACAATGCCAACACTGTGCTCTCAACACAGGGAGAGATGGAGAGGAGGAGAGGAGGAGAGGAGGAGAGGAGGGGGGAGACGGAGGGAGAACTTGGTGATTGAATGAGAATGAGAATGAGAATGAGGAAAGGATGACAAAAAGAGGAATCAAGAGGAAAGGAAAGATGCTGATGAAATAAGTGATGAAATAAGTGTATAATACACTTGTGAAATAAGTGATGAAATAAGTGTATAATACGTTTTTTTTTTTTTCTTTAAGTTACACATTATAATGTTTCAGTGAGTCCCAAGGCTCACAATATACTCACAATATACAATACACCCCCCCCCCCCCCCAATATTCACCAATGCTCAAAATCCACAATGCCACAATAGTATCACTCACTGTGACACTCAGGGTCCAAAATAATGATTTGTAATCCCAAACTGGACAATGTAAATATATATGCTAAATGGTTAGAGAGAGAGGAAAGGGGAAAGCAGAGGTGAGATGATCTAAGTTAAGTGAAGAAACCTGATCACAGAAAAAAGGAGAAACCCCTGGCTTGCCTTGCACAGTACTCCTCCCTTAGTCTTAATTCTGTCTTAGTCTTGAGCCATTGCTTACTGTATGTGAAAGGCCTAAGAATGCCATGAAATACCCATTGAAAAAAGGGATACAGATTGGGGACCAGTATGCAATGCCGTCTCTCTCTCGGACCTTTATCTCCTGTAGCATTTGATTAAGTTTAATACTACCTACTACAAACTGAACTTAACAATTAAATACATTCTTTACCCAAAATGCCTTTTCCTAAATGGGTCAGTTATAAAAACACATGGGGTTGTAGTAGCAACCTGACTGTGACGTACAGTAGCACACACTGTTCTGCTTGGTAATGTTTATGAGAAGAGAAGCCTAAAAATGCCCACAGGAAAGGGAAGTGATGAGATGAGATAAGATAAATGAGAATGTGAGTGTGGGTGTGTTTGTGTGTACAGTAGATGACGTTGTTAACATCAGTGAGACAGATCAGTGAAAGATCAAATAGCTCTTCACTGAATGTCCTGGATGTCTGTGACTCTGGTGAGAGGTTTGAGCTCACAGCTTGGAGCTTGCTGAAGTTGACTAAAAGTGTACCGAGTTAGAATCCATACCCTTGTGCATTCATATTATGTGTGTCATTGTGCATGTGTACTCTTGCATACAGCCTACATACGTACAGCCTCCCTGTGGTCCATGCAGTCCATGAGGAGACTGTAGAGTTCACTGGCCTCCCTCTTGTCCATGCTGAACATGTCCTGGATCCTCAGGAGGAGGTCGTCTTTAATGTCCCTATCCATCTGTCTACGCATACACAAAGACATGCACTCTTAAATATTGCATAGGATGTGAAACACATAGAATTTATACACATCCAAACATACCAGCACACATATAGACACACAAATATGCATGCACACATACACACACAGCATGCGGCTAAAATAGAGTGAGCATAGATCACCTGTCTTCAGCGGTCTGTTTGTGCACGAATGCCAGCAGGTCGGCTGCCCTCCCAGTGCCCTCAAACACAACGACGGGCACTGGGGGAGAACTTTTCACATACTCCAGCACCAGAGACAGGATGCCCGGACCACCCTCTACCACCACACACACCACAGGAACACCCTGGGACAGTCCTGACAACACACACACACACACACACTCTCAAACACTCATGACATGCACATGCAGAGCTGCAAAAAGCATGAAAACCACTGATGTATCTATAACACACTTGCAACAAACATCAACAACAATCAAGATACTGAGCAGCATTTTGAATGAATATGCAAATATAAATCATGCATATATGCATGTATGCATGTATATGTCTACATATACATACTGTACATATACATTCTCTGTGTTTGCGTGGCACAGTAGCAGTGGCCTCATTACATAAAGCAAACCCACTCACTTGGGTGAATCTTCTGCGAGCGGATGTGATGCTCGAGTCTCTTCCTCAGATCCAGTTGTCCGCCATTTTTTCCCAGAGTGCCATCGTCCACGAGCAGGAAGTGGGAGTGGAAGCCGTTTAAACAGGCCCGCTTGCTCAGTGGGTTCCCCACAGTCTGATAGGGCCTAAGCACCTGACACAGGAGAAGGCCACATGTAACAGAGACACAGCAACAACACAGTACTGCACAAAAGAGGAACTACAGTACAGGGCATGAAAGAGAGAGAGTAGGGAGTGTGCAAACCCTCCATGTCATGTTGAACTTACATCTTTCCCTATGAGGTCAGTGTGGTTCTCAATGGCTCCCCAAGGTGTGATTCCCAAAGTGTTCCTCTTGCACAGGTCATGGGTGCCATACTCTTTCATGGCTTCCCCAACGTACCTGGACACACCTGTAACACAAGGAACACTGATAATACTCACTTCAGAAACACAATGTCCCAGCACATCCGCAACAGAGTCCTACAGCAAAAGCCATAATAATACTCATCTTTCATAATTTCATAATTTCAGTCTTCAACAAGTGGAAATAAACTGGGTACCCCATATGCACTTTAAGTCAGTCAAGGGAAGATATGGATATAACCTGACAGGTTAATTTTACCTGGCTGCAATCTTTCCTTAGATGATGACACTCACCTGTGTTGATGCCATCTGTGAATATCCAAGCCCCTGTGCTCTCCGCTGCCTGGATGAGCCCCTTGCAGAAAGCCTGTGACACCTTGAGGGGCAGAGCGAAGTTCTCGGCCCCGCCATGGACAGAGATCACCAGCTTGGGCATCTCCATCTGCCACTCACGCAGCATCAGGTGGACAAGTTGCTCCGTTCTGGTGTCACATGATAGCCTCACATACTGCAGGTGGGAATACAGGTATACTATGCTACTATTTACAGTACTGCCACATGCTATTTTTACTCATTCAAACAACCAATCAATCAATTAGAAACTGGACTAAAATAAGGATAGAAAAACATCTTTGACCACTGACCACCATTCATCTATCACTCACTTTGGCCCGACAAGACCTCTTTGCGCTATCCTGGAAGTCTATCGTGCCAAAGGCGTCTGTTGGACTGGTTTTGGTGTGGAGCTCCACAGACCACTCCCCAGCATCTTGGGTGAGCTCTGTCTGGGTGAGGCTCAGGGTCCTGGGTGTGAATGCCAGGTGATCCCCTATAAGCCTCCCACAACAGCACCTGGGGAGGTCAAGAACTTATCAGGGCACAGATCTGAAACTGATCTGAAATATGAATTGAATTGATGATGCTTGAGATTGAGACAATTACAAAAATGACAAATCAATATACCTGATTAGATTTTGGCACACCTGACAAACTTATCAGGGCACAGATCTGAAACTGATCTGAAATATGAATTGAATTGATGATGCTTGAGATTGAGACAATTACAAAAATGACAAATCAATATACCTGATTAGATTTTGGCACACCTGACAAACTGAAGAACATCTGTAAAAAAAAGAAAAATATTTTACAAGTATTTTATTACACTGTCAATATATTCTACTTTATGAGCCATGGTAAAATAAGTCTACTGGACCTGTGGGTGTCCCGGGATGCTGGAAGGAATTTCACACATTCTCTCTTGAAGAAGGTTCCCGCAATCCAAGTCTTACTAGCCTTAAATAAGAAGAAAAATCAGAGAGACAGTAACTTCTCCAAACTCCCAAAAGGAGATCATTAACTCATTCCAAATTACATATGTTTTTTTCAATGCTGAGTATGGAGAAAATATGTCACTACCTGTATTTTCACAGACTAGCTCAGTATGCAAACAAATCTCAGATAAATTTGACTCTGAATACAGTGGGATTCTTTTGTGTAGCATAATCATGCTGACAGAATTACACAGTAGAAGCATGAGTAGAAGTCATAGCCTACTGGCTCCCACGAGTTCTTATGGGCGTCCTCAAATGTTTCAGAACTTTAAACAAAGAAATTTGGTTGGAAAAAAGGCATTCACAGGAAGCATGCACACACATCCCTTTTCTGGTATTGCACGAATGAATTACACTCCATGCATTCACACCACCAACCTCCATTAGTCCACACCCACCTTGCTAGACATGAGAAGCATGAGAAACAAAGTTTCCGGTTAGAATATGTTGGTCCCAAAATATCATCGCTACATACCGGCATCACTGTTTACTCATTGGGAGGGAGGAAGTGATATGAGTGTCTGTTTCCACTGCTTGATCAGGTAGGAAAGCTCGGAGAGCTGAAAGCAAGAGCGAAAGAACAGTTCATGCTTATTCGTCTTAACCCATAGTCTATGGACCTAAGTGCGCTATTTCCTCCCTGAATAAAGGGATTTTACAACAGATTTTGAGAATAGCCCAAGGGCTACTGATATGACATTTTAACTGACTAACACTTACAAACAGCCTATCTATTGCCATTTGTCAACTTTTTTGTGGTTAAACTGACACCCTATAAACAATTAAACGTCTAATAACTCTTTTATTACTAATATGTAATATATTTCATTCAGTCAGTGGTGCTAACCTGTAAAGCTGATCATTTACTTTTCTGCCGCATGTCAGAATTCGAGGAATTAGCCTACCTCAATTTGTCATGTCTATCTCTGCCTGTCTGCCACATCCGTGAGTTTTGCCAGAATAAGTATAGGAGCCTATGCTACTGCTGTAGAAATGAGTGGGTGGGTGGGATTTCCCGCTAAAGTGGCGTAATTAAAAAAAAAAACCGTATGTGCATGGCAAAACAAATTTAAAACCCCATATCAAACAACCCAAAACGAGTTCTAGCCCCATCACATCACATCCCGTAGGCTACTTTAAGACTGTATAAAATCGCATTTGTCTAAGGTTACGTTAAACCCTTTTACGAAGTTTTTAGATATGAATGCTAGTTTCAAGATTTCTCCTCTCCGATGCATTTACTGATAGACTACTCGTTGATTAGATATATCAGCTGACACAAAGACGCTAAACTAAACACGTCAAGACCTACCATACAGCTTGTCGGACCGCGCTGTGTTAGTGCATCTGGTAGAGTGCACTGCGCGTCTATCAGCTCAGTGCTTGATCACTTATCTGGTGTCCAATTATCAACGTCCAAAGTTCATTGACGGCAGCTCATTCATGCTTCACTCGCCACAGGCATTATAAATAATTGTTGCAAAATCCCATGAACCCAGTTAACAATTTATGTTTCCCAGAACATTCTGGGAACCTTACACTCTAAAAACTACTGGGTTGGAAACGACCCAAATTGAGTCACTATGGGACAGCAAACATGTTGGGTTAGAATGACCCAGCAAGATGGGTTGGTAATTTAACCCAATTTGTGGGTAGCTTAATAAACCCAGATATTGGGTTATTCTGACAGGGATGTTGGGTTACAGTGACCCAGAAAATGGGCATGTCCTTTTAACCCAAGAATGGTTTACATTCACCTATTTAGTTGGGTTCATTTGACCCATCAATTATTTTGAATTATGTTATGCTCATTTTTTTAGATTGCGGGTTATAAGCATATAAGCCATTTAAAGAAGCAAACAAGTTTAAAGAATATAATACTGACAATTTTGAACAAATTACTCACTTAGTACTTCATCATCATTACTCATCTATCACTAGGCTACTACTTATTTTTACGTTTTTTTTTTCAGGAGCCAAAACATAACACATTTACTCTTTACTAATATAATGAGATGTAATGAAGAAAATCTTAAATCTTAAATTAAATTCATTTAAAATGCATAAAAAGTTAAAAACCAGGAAAAAGCAGTCATCATACCAGAACAAATAGATAAAAATAGATAACAGAGCGAACATTTAAAGTGAACCATAAACCCGGGGACCCGGTTCAGTTTCAGCACAGTCCTTCCAGTCTTTCTCAGTCGCTTTCTTATTTAATCCAAACAGGCAAAAACTTTGTGGCCATTGCAAATACCATGAAGGGAGTTGGGACTTTTGTTCCCAATTCATAGATGACACATTTGGAGGAACTTTCAAATAGATGAACATGGGCAGCTGTGGCCTACTGGCATGGGCGGATTATGAACTTTCGGGCCCCTGGGCCCAGATGTATTAAGGGCCCCCCACTAATTGTCGTATATGTGGGAGGGGGGGTTTGGGGGTCCTCTCCCAGAAAATTTTTCATTTGTTTGATGTGATTTCCTGTATTCTTGTGCATTTTGGGGATGGCCAATACTAAATTCAATCAGATTCATAGCCTACATCCTGATTTGTTGATATTGAGGCAATGATTCCATGCAAAGGCTTGGGCTTCAGGGCCCCCTGACCCCTTGGGCCCCTGGGCCTGGGCCCGGTAGGCCCGTGCAGTAATCCATCCCTGCCTACTGGTCAGCACTTCGGACTTGTAACCGGAGGGTTGCCGGTTCGAACCCCGACCGGTAGAATGGCTGAATTAGGTGCCTTGAGAGCACCTGTGCCGGGATTAGTGTGTGCTTCACCTCACTGTGTGCTGAGTGTGTTTTACTAATTCACGGATTGGGAAAGAGAGTGATCAAAAGAGTATATATACTTATATATACTATACATGGGCGGGGAAAATTAACATCAAAAACAAGACATCAATAGCAACAAATGCCTGGGACACTGTGTGTTCATCTCCGAGGCAAAGGTGGCCACAGGTCTGAGGGGGCCATGACGGGGGCTCCTGTCGGTAACAGCAGGTAGTGCCATCGGGACAGGCGGACTTTGCTATGGACGGTAGAATAGCATGTATCTGTTGGAGATTGAGTTCCAAACCATCAATGGAAAATAACCCAGCATGGGCTAACATAACCCAATAAATGGTCAAACTGCCACAACCCAGTAATTGAGTGCAGAAATAACCCAGCATTTTTTAGAGTGTAGTTTTTGGTTATGGGAACGTTAGTTTTTGGTTCCCTGAAGGTTCATTTTTGAGTAGGTTTTGGTTCCCATGGAAAGTTTGCTGAACCTTCCGTTCTGAACGTTCTTATATAAAATATTGCAACCTTTAGAGAACCTTCCCCTAACGTTCCCTAACCGTTGCAACCTTTAGAGAACCTTCCCATAACATTGCAACCTTTGCATACTAATTTTATTATTACTTTAAACTAACTGCATGAGCAGGAATGCATTATTATATATTAGCAGGAATGAATAAACAGGCACAATTAATTTATAACTATATATTTATTATATAAAAGTAAAATGATCAAAATACAAAAACATATAAAAGGTCTAAAAATATATATAAAAATCAGTTAGCCAAGTATACTTACACAAGGAATTTGACTTTGGTAGGTGCTCTATACATTCAACAAATAGACATACTGTACGTAGGGACTTGCCTAAAAGGACTTTGGTATATCCAGCTACATACAGTATATCCACTAGTAGACTACACCACTGCCGCCGAGTGACTTGCCTAAAAGGACGTAGGGACTTGCCTAAAAGGACTTTGGTATATCAGCTACATACAGTATATCCACTAATTAGACTACACCACTGCCGCGGTGACTTGCCTAAAAGGACTTTGGTATATCCAGCTACATACAGTATATCCACTAGTAGACTACACCACTGCCGCCGAGTGACTTGCCTAAAAGGACTTTGGTATATCCAGCTACATACAGTATATCCACTAGTAGACTACACCACTGCCGCCGAGTGACTTGCCTAAAAGGACTTTGGTATATCCAGCTACATACAGTATATCCACTAGTAGACTACACCACTGCCGCCGAGTGACTTGCCTAAAAGGACTTTGGTATATCCAGCTACATACAGTATATCCACTAGTAGACTACACCACTGCCGCCGAGTGACTTGCCTAAAAGGACTTTGGTATATCCAGCTACATACAGTATATCCACTAGTAGACTACACCACTGCCGCCGAGTGACTTGCCTAAAAGGACTTTGGTATATCCAGGCAACCTTTGCATACTAATTTTATTATTACTTTAAACTAACTGCATGAGCAGGAATGCATTATTATATATTAGCAGGAATGAATAAACAGGCACAATTAATTTATAACTATATATTTATTATATAAAAGTAAAATGATCAAAATACAAAAACATATAAAAGGTCTAAAAATATATATAAAAATCAGTTAGCCAAGTATACTTACACAAGGAATTTGACTTTGGTAGGTGCTCTATACATTCAACAAATAGACATACTGTACGTAGGGACTTGCCTAAAAGGACTTTGGTATATCCAGCTACATACAGTATATCCACTAGTAGACTACACCACTGCCGCCGAGTGACTTGCCTAAAAGGACTGACTTGTACACTAAAAAAAGTAACGGTAGCCTATGTCTTATTTGTAACAACGAGCAGGTTAACACGATGACACAAAACATACAATGCTGCAAAACATAACACGTTGTGAACAGCAGCAAACAAGACAAACGAGCAATGTGCTAGCTGGTAAATTACAAACTTGGCCAAATCGGAATATAACAAAGCCCTACAAGTGAAAGGACTTAAGGTTAAACCTCAAAACCTTGCATTACAACCACTAGGCCTACATCATGAAACTGTAACTAGTGATGGGACATTCGACACTGAGGCACAGATAGACAGGTCATTTGCTGGAAACATTAGGCCTAGTTTTTGGTCAAAGTTTTCTCCATGGATTCCTGGTCAGAACCCCTATTGGAACAGATTAAAACTTGGGGCATGTTGAATTCTGTCCAAAAATCCAATATGGCCGCCGTATTCCAAAATGGCACATTTTTACACACTTTTTCCTATGCTATGGGGACATTTCCAGTACAAACAGTGTCATTTTAGCAAAAAACTGTCCTTTTCTATTAAATACATATTTACAGGGGTTAACTGATGATTTTAAAACCCTAAGTATTTTTCTAACAATTTTAAATCATTAAAAAAAAGCATAATTTTGTCAGATATTTGTCAAATATCAGAAATAATCAAATTTCCTTCAAACATTAGTCTCTTACAGGTTAAATACAGTTCAAATAAATTGGGTACCTTAACTTAAACAGATTAAAACATATGGTATTTAGTCATTTTCCCAAAAACTCAATACAAATTCAATAAAACATATGGCAAAATTTTTTATCCCCAAAATGGGTCTACACATTTGAAAGCCTAAGCTAGAGGTTTTTTTTCTATTAAAAACATTTTGACAAATGTTAATTGATATAAGAAACAAGATAGTTCCATAAAGGTGATGGAATTACAAAAAATACTATTTTATCACTTGGCTAGATATATTGTTACTATTACTATATTAATAGTAATACTTAGAGCTGCTGAGAGAAAATTATGTAAATCCAGAGATGGAAATGGTCTTAGTAACTACCAGTCTTTGCTATCATCTTTTTCATTCACTGTTAAACTTGCAAAAAAGACATTCTATCTAAAAGAGCATGAAAACTTTCAAGTCTCTTCAATCCTCCACCACTTACTTCACTGTGTTGACTTTTATTTTCACTGTTTACTTCAGTTTTGTGTTCCCGGTTTAAAAGTTTTGTGTTCCCGGTGCATTATAACATTATAACTTGTTATAAATACACAGTAACACACATATTATCATCTAATGTTGTGATAGACCTTTGTATCAACTTGTGTTCTATTGGATATAACCAGTTTTAAACTTCCATTTGGTATTTATGGCCTGCAGGCCTCATTGACCTGAGCTCATGCAAGTCAGAAAGGGGAAGATTCCATTGGGGAAAGGGGGTGTGTTTGTGTGTGTGTTTTAATGTACAGAATTGCATATACAGTCCATCTGATCAATAAGTATGTGCCTGGACTCAATTTTATACACTGACCATTTTTTCACCCATTAATTTCTAATGGCCAGTCATTTTTTACTGAAAATACACATGGGTGTTCTATAAAAAAGTTAAATAAAACACTCAAATTGTTATACAAAATATAAACATTTGTTTTGTGTGTTCAGATGCCCTGTGTTAACAAAGCCAAGAAGCCTCATGGTAGTGAAAATAAGTTAACAATATTTTTTAGAGAGAAGAATTGTCAATCGGTCATATTTGACTGCACACACAACAGGATAAGTGCTCAGTTTGATGAGCCTATAGGAGAGCTTTGCCTGTGAATTGTTGGACTCTTTCTCTCCTCTTGAAGAGGTTTCTCTACTGCTTCAGCAAAGTCATCCAACAACATGCCCTTTGGATTCTGTGTCTATTCATCTGCAGTCTGTCACACCTGCTGTTCTGCCAGCAGTCATGCATGTGTTTAATACGACTACACTCAATTCTGGAATAGTTCCTTCTTCTTTTAAACAGGCAAGGGTCTTGCTAAAAGTCTTTGCTACAAAAAACTACACTTCGTACAATTGATGAAGAACTACAGACCTGTCTCTTCCTTTTTTTGTTGGCTTTGGAGGAAGTGTTCTTCAAGCAAGTCTATGACTTCCTGTATCAGAGCAAACTGCTAGACCGTATGCAGTCTGGTTTCAAGAGTGGTCATTCTACTGAAATTGCTCTGTCTGTGACTGAAGCATTGAGAGTAGCTAATGTAACCTATTTACATTTACTGTTCCTGTTTAACCTGCGTGGTTCAGCCCTGCACACGCCCGGACTCAAACCCGTAAACAGCAGCATCTCAAATCAGGAGTCTGCTCAGTCATCACAGTATTAATTCTACTAGACTTCCCTGCAGCCTTTGACTGTAAACCATGACATTCTCCTTTCTACACTGTCTGAACAGGGGATTTCTGGGAAAGATCTTGGTTTGAATCCTACCTTAAAGGGCGTTCTTTCATTACATTACATTACATTTAGCAGACACTTCTTGACCAAAGTGACTTACATGTCAGCTATATTACAAGGGATCACATTGTCCCCGGAGCAACTTGGGGTTAAGTGCCTTGCTCAAGGGCACAGCGGTGGAAGCCGGGAATTGAACCGACAACTTTCAGGCTACTGCACGCTAGCCCAGCTCCTTAACCACTACACTACCACCTTTCAGTGTTTCTTGTATCAAAGTATCATGACCTCACCACAGGTGTGCCATAAGGATCAGTATAAGGGCACTATTTACACCACTTCCTTGGGTGAGACCATTCACTCCCATGGATTTGACTCACTGCTATGTGGACGGCTTTACCTGTCTTTACCACCTAAGGACTGGTTCCCCATCAGATTTCTGCATGCCTGATATTTCAGTCTGGATGACAGACCGACACCTTCAACTTCATCTCTCAAAAACTGAGCTTTTGGTGTTTCCAGCTAAAACAGCTATTCCCCAACAGATTAACATCCAGCTTGACTCCTCTTCACTGACCCCAACTAGATTGGCACGAAACTTTGGCGTCATAATTGATGACCAACTTAATTTCTTTGAGCATGTAGCCTGAATTGCAAAATCGTGTTGGCTTGTCCTTTACAACATTAGGAAGATCAGACCTTATCTGATACAAGATTCCACACAACTTCTTGTGCAGGCCATGGTTGTATCTAAACTGGACTATTGTATTTCACTGTTAGCTGGCCTGCCTGATTGTGTAGTAAGATCGTTGCAAATGATACAGAATGCTGCAGCACACCGGGTCTTCAATCAGCCAAAGAGGACACATGTAACTCCTCTCCTACTCTACCTTGACTCCTTATAATAGACCTTGGCCTATAGGACACTTACTGGATCTGCTTACAGCTATCTTAATTCTATGATCCAGCTGTACATCCCCAACCACTCACTGGGGTCATCTGATGAGCATCTGTTGTGTCGACCAGCCATAAACGCTAGATCAAATTCAAGACTCTTTTCCTCAGTGGTAACTCATTGGTGGAATGAGTAGCCCAGTGCTCTCCTTCCTGTGATAGTTTAGGCCCAAAATCCCACATTTTGGGGATATTATAATTTAATGAGACAGGATAGTGGAGAGTGACAGGAAGTGAGTGGGAGAGAGAGTCGGGGGTGGGATCCGGAAAGGACAACAGGGGTGGGAATCGAACCCGGGTCGCCGGTGTACGGTGCAGGCTATTCTCTGTAACCTACTGCTCTAATTTAACAAAACATGTGTTACGTTACTCAGCAATCATTGTTGCTAAAGAACTTTTCAAAGTTTTGAAGTCAAATTTCAAATGTTTTTTTTTGTTGCATAAGCGTAATACAAATCCCTCGTAAAGTGACTCACGGGGATTGAACCCACGTCGCCAGATTTATCGTCCTTATCGTTACCTCTACTCGTAGAGACCTCCATCGATCACCTGAAAGCAGTGACGTGGCCCTACTGGCGTGGGGGTTGGTCTACGTATAAGGGTTGGATTACAGTCTATGATTGAACCAGAGGCTGTCTTGATTGAACTGATATAAGTGAAATGTGAAATGAAAGAAGGGAATTTTCTTAGTTGTGAAAAGTGTTCCTAATACCTAATACGGTAAAAAAAAGCACAAGAGCATTTTTTTTATTTAGTAAAATTGATATTAGCCTAAAATAAATATCATCTTGATATGTTTATACCTTACTTAGATTTTATAAGACCAATAATTTGAGTGGATCTAAATCAAGTGACTGCAAACATGTTATATGTTAGGCCTACTTCAAAAACTGAAATGGAGCTGGTTTAAATAAACATTTCAAAACCGCACTAAGAACAACCAAAAAACAACGAAAAACAACCAAACGGAACGTTGTGTGGAGGTACAGTGCAACCACAGGAGAACGTTTCAGTTGGTTGGTTCCCTTAACGTTTAGGGAACGTTAGCGTTTCCTAAACATTAGTTTTTGGTTTGGTTCGAACTAACCTTTAGAGAACCGTGAACTAACGTTCCCTAAACGTTCTGTGTTAGTAGGGAAGGCTGACATGATGGAGCACACTTTAACTGGGCGAGGTCCCTTTTCTGAATTAATTATCTTAAAACAACTGTTACATCATTCCAAAGGAGCAAAGAGCTGGGTACAGATACTGATGACAAACAATAATAACAAAGCAAATTCTCATGAGACAAAACCACAAAATATATAGGGAAAACAAATTTAATTGCCAAAAAGCAATTACAGTACAGTATGGCAGTGGCAGTTCAGGTCTCTTACACTGATCAATTTCCACTAACATAATGCAAAACATCTGAAAACTGAAAAGGTACCAAATAAAACATTTATGTACTTTTATGTGAAGACAACACAGGATTTTTATTAGGTAGGCCTAGACATTCCTACTCCGCCTTGCAAATTGGTTCGATTCAATCAAGGCAAAGCATTAGAGCAAACAAAGTAGTAATGATATTTCGATGGCCTTAACTCCTCTGGAAGCTGAGTTGGCAACTCCTGACTATATAAAGTAACAGGTACCATTACAAACCCCTAACACTGAGCTCATCAATATTCACACTCCAAAAAAATCTAGTTCTCGGAGTCATGTAAAACTGCTATCAATGTATCTCAAAGAAATGTTGATATAAAACTCCCATTAAGCTGAATATTAAGTTTCAGGGGATGCAGTGAGTGATTATTGTTTGGTCATTTATTTAGGTCTATTTAATCTGTTTGTACACTGCAGATGTCCTAGTCTTCTAGGGGAGTATACTGTTCAGAAAGACACTGTTTGAGTGCACAACTTAGTCCTCCGGCTCAAATGCACTCATGGTCTGAACCAAAGATTCTAGATCTACAGCGCTACGCGTCTAAAGTCAGAGTTAAAGCTAACGTTAGAGCTCCGCTCTAAAATCTTTGGTTTGGACTGTACAGACTGTACTTCACCATCCTCTTCTCCCATCCTTCCCCATGACATAGTTTTTTCTTCATGTCTCCATGGATTCGCTGTCTCTGCTGTATCGTGCTGCTGTGGGCTCTGCGCTCTGCAACAATGACATGTCAAGCTCTGGCAGAGGGGGTCTCCAGAATAGGAATGTGTTGAAAGTACTCAAGTCTCCATCTGCTTTTTCTGTCACCTAGAAACAGAAGAATTGACACATTATTGTAAATGTCACATTGTGTGAGCATGGTGTAAAAAGTACTGAGCACTGTCTAACTCACACCTCCATTGCTTTTAAAGGACTGTCACTTATTTTAAAAAGCCCGTGCTAATGCTAGGCCTAATACTGCTAGCTGGATCAGTTGTGTTATGCGCATCGCCACTAACGTGTTCAGGTCCAGAACTGGGCCACGGGATTATTATGGAGCAGCTGACATTTAGCCTAGCCTACATAGATCTTCAGCGACACCATGTGATACATAATGCACGTTACATTCATTTATCAGATGTTCTCATAGCCAATTAGTCATAGGAAGCAAAATCTTCTTAACAATAAAAGTGTGACATGATATTTGTTTACATTTCGAACGTGTTCTGATCCTTGCAGGTGGGTCTCCTCGCGTGGTCGTTTCTTTGAAGCAACCTGCTGTGGCACAGATTGCGCGCGTGCCTCCTGGAACCTTCCAGAATTGTTCTCATTATCAGCCAAGGCTGTCCAGCTCATCTTGTTTTTAAACGACCTCTTTCGCGGTCGAGACGACTCTTGGGTTTCTCTGTCATCGAAAAAATTTCGCTTTCTGCAATGGCTACTTAAAAAAGATAGCAACGACGGTGCGTCTGCGTCATGGACAACTCGTAAAGCGGGCAACGCTATGTCGTTGTTGTATAGGGACTGGAAGCACAGTCTTTTATGAGGCGAATCATGGTCAATTGCTCCCTCTGCCCTCCTTTTCGTCATATGTGCAGATCACAGAAGCCTACTCAACTTTAATTTGCACCTGCACAGCTATCGTTACGAGATGCAGTGCCTGTGGCGCGTTTACCATTAAATGACGTCGAAAGTTTATGTCGTCACTTTACTGCGCCAACCGGCTGCTCCATGGCTCCCCCTAGTGGAATAGCAACAATCGAGCACCCTAAGAACCAAGAACATCTATGAAATTCAGTAATTCTTCAAGTATGCTTGCAGCAGTGCTTTCAAATAAATTGAGAAAGTAAGAACATATATAAAAACGTTCTGTTTATTGTAAAGTTGCCCATGATGTTGAGATATACTTCCGATATTCAATAATGTCCAATTGTATAGTTACTGGTAAAATAACTTGACATCAAGTAGTGACAAGTTACTCACATCCAAATCAGCATCTCAGAATAGCACCCTAAAATGCCAAAAAAGACTATTCCCCGGCCAATGTTTTTGTACACTGTAAGAAAATAAATAAACACTGACAGAAACAGGTCCTCCAAGAAGTGTGCAACAGAGGAACTCACACTATAAAGGGAGGACTACATAAAAGTGTCAAGAGGCACCTAAATGTGGCATATGTCCTTAGAAGCTAAGCAACGCCATTTTTCAAATGCAATGCAAGTGTCTGTTTTAATGGCTTCATAGAGGATGATTTTGCTGTCCATGATGACAAAAGCTTGAGTGGAATCAATGGCTTGTGCTTTAGAGTTTCAACCTTCTAGAGCACGGTGATTCTCAGGATAGTCACGTTCTCAGTGGGATGTCATGTGGCAGTCTGGTTGCCTCCTTCCGTTCGCTGTTGCTCCTCCTGGTGGCTGTCTCCCCAGTCCTGCTGGCCATTGCACAGATGGACTGGTTTCCGCATCACAAAAAACACACAGTCGTACAAGTACTTGAGCATAGAGCGGTCATTCTCTGTGTACGTTGTGGGGACTGATTCTCTTTCCGTCTGCAAGATTAAACACAAAGGAAGATCATGACACTTTGAAGCCATCTGTGGCAAACCTCTTCAGAAATACTGCCATCCTAATTGTGTCAAATCCTACAGGATTAAATTACAGCAGGGAAGTGAAGACATATCTAAAATTGCATTCCTCATAAATGTAGCCGGCTAAAAAGTTCATAAAAATACTTTCCAGACAATACCATAATTACACCTTCCTTTATCATGTCTATTATGTTTGAATTTACATATTCTCAAATGTTTACACATCTTTAAATATTTTTCATTCAACCTGCAGCTTTACAAGCCACGTCCAAAATGGATTTTGTAAGGAGTAATTGATCACTCATCCAACAGTGAGCTGGAGCTTTGATCTGATTTTACTGCACTGATGTGATGTGCCAATTCCAGTGCCACTAGTGCTAATTAATGTGCAGATTTGTGAAAGATTGTTAGTTGCAGCTCACTGAACAACATCAGTGGTAATATTGGAATTATCCACAAAGTGATCCTCAATTAAGTCAACCTATTTTTTTGCTAATATTCTCAATACGAGAAAAATGAAAACAGATTGAAAAATGGATCCAACTTTGTACTCATTCCTCCTTCACCGTCCCTACATGATGATGTAATATGAGACTCCAAAGAGTTAACATTTACCTCCAGCTGGAATCCATACTGTAAGATGGCAGCCTTTATGTCTTCATAGCTTAGCTCGATGGAAAGTTCATTTGCCATATTTTCAAAATGGTACAGTAGTGGTCCTAAAACGAGGGAATGCAGATATAAGTATTAGTAACCAAAAGAAGGAAGTGTTACATAGGCATACGGCAACTTCTGGGAAATAAGCTTACTTGACATCTACCCCAGAGTTAGAGGATACATACCCTTCTCTTCTCGGTGCATGTAATAACCCACTTTGAAAGTTCTCCCTTTTAGTTATAGGCTAACTGTTGTAACTCAGTGAGTTATGCTAAGTTAGGCTCATCAGTTACGGCACAGAGAGAGAAAAAGGATATGTATCCTCTTATCTAACTCTGGGGTAAACAGCAAATAAGCTCTTTTTCAAAATTACATGTTACTTTAATATTTTTAACTCAAACAATTAGTCATTAAGGGAGGAGTCACTGAAAGACACTGACCTAAATTGATCCAGACCCCGCCAGGTTTAAGAATGTTCCAGATGGTCTCAACATAGTCAATAACATTGTGGGCAGTGTCGATAAAGAAACAGGTGGCTATGCAATCCCAGGTATCTGCAAGGAAATAAAGTATTTCTCTATAAGAAAAATCCCCAAAGGTATGACACAACTTGGCCATGATGCCATGTCAGATCTTTGTCCACAAATGAAATGACACATTATACATATTTTCATTTACTTTCAATTTTAACCCAAAGTCCAAAAGGATGAATAAATACAAAAAACTGGCAAAAACTTGAAATAAAACAGTTAGCAGTGCTTAAAGGAACATGCCAACTTTTCGGGAAATTAGCTTATTTGCCATCTACTAAAGAGTTCAGTAAGAGGATACATATTCTTCTCAGTGCATGCAGTAGCCCAGACTGACACGGTTAGCCTATCCATAATCCACTGGAAGTGGGCTATTCCAGTTAGCCTATAGCTAAAAGGGAACTATAGGTTAACTGGAACAACTCACTTCCAGTGGATTACGCTATGATAGTGTCAAACTGGGTTATTGCACAGTTATTGTTATTATTATCACACATAGAGAAGAGAACGGTATCTATCCTCTTTTCCAACTCTGGGATAGACGCCAAATAAGATGATTTCACAAAAAGTTGCCGTGTTCCTTTAAAGCAAGGAACACATTTCTGTACTTGAAGTTACCATAATGTTCAAAGTGTTATGTATAATTATCTATTTTCAAATAGATAACTAGACCCACACTAGAATTCCCCCACCACATTGCCTGAAAACTTTCAGCCTTGTGTCTGGCATGTAAATAAAATCTGGCGATGGATGAGGTCACTTACCTGGTTCGGTGTACACTTCCTGGAAGTCTCCCGCCACCATGGAGAAGTTGGAGTTTGCCGGAAGACTCTGTGGGTCGACATCCGGGAAGGCAACGGGCCTAATCTGGTCTGAGGACCGTTTATTATTGCTGAACTGGTGCACCCAAGGATACAGGGTCATAGAGTTCTCCTTCTCACACCTGAGAGGGAATGCATGCAAAGGCTGGTCTTAAGACTGGCAGATATACTAGCGCCTCCCATTGCTGTGCTGGTCCTGCCTGCCTGTCTGCCCTCTTCTGGCTGTTTTCAGGCCAGTCAGAGCTTTTGAGGATGGACCAGTTCATCCACATCTACAAAGGAGAGCACATCGCTCAGACTTCAGAAGGAAACCACACAAATGTGTTCATGCAGGACGGGCTGTCTAGGGGATTCTTAAACATGTGTGTTAAAGTTAGATTCTCTGAAGGTCTCAGACAAAATGGTGAGCACAAGGTCTCTCAGTTCGGTTTGGAGTTTGGATTACACTCCAATGCCAACAATTTACAGGGTATAATCTGCTTAATGCAGCCACCACAGTTTATTTGTTTATAAACATAGCAAAATGTGCAAGTGCACATATTAAAATGCATTAAGCACTGAACACTGTAAGTAGAGGGATACCTGTTGAGCACAAAATGGGAGGAGAAGAGCATGAAGAAGCTCCACTCATTCCCCTGGCAGGTGTAGCCCAGACGCGCAATTTCCCACGCTAGCCGACCCAAACCAGCACCAGGCACAAGGACGCTGACCTCTGACACATCACTACCAACACAAGGAAATGTACAGAGACATTTAACATGTGCGCAAAAACACTTCAAATTCGGTAACACCGTTTCATGTGGACGCACCACTGGTCTGGCGGAAATTGTCTCTGTATCTCCTCAATGAGTGGCATGTAGCAGGAGTCTCTCTCAGCCTTGCCTGTGTCGCTCCAGTCCCTTACAAACTGCTTGATGGTAGATTTGAGCTTGTCCATGTCAAACGTGGAGGAAGGCCGCATCTTTCTCTGATCATCCTGAAACATGTATCAGCCCACAGTAATAAACTAATCTGATAGCTTACATGCACAACAGGACCGGTATAATGTTGTAGCTTTACTTTGTTGATATACTGAGAAGACACTATTAAATAAGTTTTTTTTTTTTTGTAACTCACAAATTTAAAAATGTCCATCTTTAATGGGGGACTCACATATTCACCATACTCCATGTTTTCAAACATGTGGACGCAGTTGTGGATGATGGCCTGCAGCACATCCTGGTTGTGGTCCACGCAGTGGCGGATCCTTTCCAGGTTGGGCAGGAACTGTGAGAGAAGCTGCTGGTGGTGCTGGGGAAGGCACCGGAACTGCCGCTCTGCCCGGTTCACCCGCTCCTGCACATGAACTCTAAAGACGCGCACGCAAAAGAGGAAAAAGAGAAAGAGAGTGAATAAAAGAACAGATATAACCTAAAACCAGCAAGGCCACCCCACTGTTTAAAAACAACTTTCATTTGTTCACTTATTTGTTTGTTTCAGCCTTTGATATATATATATATATATATATATATATATATATATATATATATATATATATATATATCTATATATATATCTATATATATATATATATATATATATATATATAAACACCTTTTCAATACTTTTATACTTATATAAGTGTTTCTTTATTAATTGTATACCGTTTTTCATTTAATATTTACATTCATTAATTTGGCTTGATGCTTAAAGGAGGAATAACATTCCAGCTACATTGCAAAGAAGACCTGTTCATTGGGGGTGTGAAACCAATCACATTTCACTAACATCCTTAACTAACCAGTATGTACACCCCCCATAAGTAGTTCTTGCCCAGGGCGACAATGTGAAGTCTTTAAAGATGGTCTATTTTTTTGTGTGCGTGCAACTATAATCGTGGTCATACCTTACATTGCCCTCAGGGCTTATTCATTCAGGTCAACCCAAGCTCATTTAATCTCTTGACTCCCACCCAATTTTGCTGGAGTCTTTGACGTTTTGTCTATACGCCAAAGAATGGCAAAATGGGAGAAATGATACATATAAAACAGGGAACATGAACAGCTGATGTGATTGAAATAAGAGCACTAACAAGGAGAAAAAAAAGTTCTATACACAAAAATCCCACAAGTTATGATCTCTCCTACTCGGAGTAGGATTTCAGTGACTCAGAGACTAGTCACTGTTCAGAAAATATATTGGGAATACTTGTGCCTACACATCTGTGTGGGTGCATGTATTCAGGACACATAATTTTCCACCTAGACACTATAATGGTAACGTACTTTTGAACCTGACGAGGAGGTTTTCATTTTATACTAAAAGCCTGGTCCAAAAAAAAAAACTATTTCGGTCAATGCCACCGATATGCAACAGTGAACAACAAAGTCATAACGTCAAAATAACTTACTGTAACACACTGCCACATTGTCCGTGTGGTAAAACTGCATTCTGCTTTCGAACAAAATGTTACAATCTCGCTTAGGCTACTAATGTATCATAGATAACTTTACCAAGGTTCTAGCCAGGGTGTGTTAAGGTTATCCTACCCAAATGCTCTTTTAAAGTATTTGTTTCCCAGTAAATGTATTACTGTAATTTTGATAAAAAATTATATTTGTCATTTTGGGGCATTCGTGGCCTACTGGTTGGGGCTTCGGGCTTGCAACCGGAGGGTTGCCGGTTCGATCCCCTACCAGTAATAACGGCTGTGCCCTTGAGCAAGGCAGGCACCACTGCTTCCCGAGCGCCGCTGTAGCAAGGCAGCGCACTGCTCCAGGTTAGTGTGTGCTTTACCTCACTGTGTGTTCACTGTGCTCACTAATAATAGTGATAAGGGATAAATGCATTAATAGGGATAAATGCAGTGACCAAATTCCTTGTATACGCAAGTATACTTGGCCGAGAAACCTGATTTACGATTTACATAAAGACAGTAACGTTACACTGACGCTGTATGATCTTAAAGCTTTAGTTTTGCTACTGTACATCGCAGCCTACAAAACGAGGGCTGCTCGCTAGCTAGCATGCTAGTTGTGGAAGTCGTTCGTTACAGACGTCCAAGTGAATCATGTCCAGACAAAGCAAAAACCTCCCAAGTTATACTTCACCAAAGCGTTTGACTATGTCAATTTGGCATTTCCTATCCAGCTAATAATTACGCTAGCTATACTATTCTGTTAGCTAGCGAGCTAGCTAGCTACGCTTACGTCCGTGTAAGTTACAACAAATTGCAATACCTGTAATATCTAAATGCATCGATAACTTTCCAAAAGTGTTGTCTTTCGAGTCTTGCTTCCTCTTCGGGGGAACATTTTATTCGTTCTCGATAAAAATATCCTTCTTCTTTCACGTTACCTCCTTCCCCCGTGTTTTCAGCCATGGCAGAAAATCAACAACCACAATCACTGGAGTTCTGTAATGTTAGGCGTAAGCAATCGAAAAAAAAAAATCGCCTCGCGCATGCACGCTGATGGATTTCAGCATAATCGATAAGTTCTTGCGTTTGTTTGTGAGGATGTAGTCCAGACAAACTAACTCATTTTGGAGCCAGAAATAGAAGTAATTGTAAAATATTTTTTCAGCATAGATCATTTCTAAGAGGTGTCCAGAATAACATACTAAAAGTCCTAAGAAATCCTAGTTGAGGACATATGTTTAATTCTCATCAATCAAAGATGTGTGCCAGAAGGCCAGACAACAATACACCCCAATGAGGCTATTTCATTCCTTTACTCCTACCACAATAAAACTTTACACAATGAAAGTCTACATGAAAAGTAAAACATTTTGTATTAGAAGTTTCTTTGAAAAGGAATTTGAATATGTAAATGAGCAATATACTAATCGAATATGCCCAAAATACACCCTAATGGGCTTATTTTTTCCTTTACTCCTATCACAATCAAATCTCACACAGTGAAAGTATACATGAAAAGTAACATTTTTGTTGTACAAGTTTCTTGGAAAAATCCATTTTAAATATGCAAATGAGCTCAACACTAGGCCTAATTGACTTATGGCAAGTAGAAAAAACACAAGTAGAAAAAAAAGTTACAGAGATAAAAAATACATAGCAGCTTTGTCCTATAGAAGACCTACATTACAAAGTTTGAATAAAGTTTCTACGTGAAACAGTTCAAGCTGAATTGCAAAAAACAAAAGTGATCAGCGAAAGAAGAAGCATAAGAAGAACAGAACAGTGCTTTTTCATGTACTGTAAAAACAGGGGCCAAATAACTGACACATTCATGTCCATTCAATAAGTTAACCTATGCATAAACATGATACATTTGAAGTGTCTTGCCACACTTACCTGGGTCACTTGCCACAAAAAGACTTATAGTGACCTTAAGAATTGATTGCACGATCTTGCCTCCAGTTGCTTTCTATTTTTTATTTTTATTTGCAAAGTCAAAATATACCATCCCATTTTAGTCATTAGTAACGTGGTCAGATTTTGGGCTGGTAAATTTACAAATGATTGGCACCACTTCTGGGCTGGATTCTCATACAATTCTATATATTATTTTTCCGTGGAGAAGGTTGGCCTCAGACATTGGAAACAGACACAGTGTGTGTGTGTGTGTGTCTGTGTGTGTGCGTGTGTATGAGTATATGCATGTGTGTGTGTGTGTGTGTGTGTGTGAGTGTATGCATGTGTGTATGTGTGCGTGTGTGTGTGTGTGTGCGTGTGAGTGTGTGTGTGTGTGTATGTGTGTGTGTGTGTCATACAATTCTATATATTATTTTTACGTGGAGAAGGTTGGCCTCAGACACTGGAAACAGATACTGTGTGTGTGTGTGCGTGTGTGTGTGTGAGTGAGTGTATGCATGTGTGTGTGTGTGTGTGTGTGAAACCAGAAATACTAGATGAAGTGCGCTGTAGTTGCAAGAAAGACTACAGCACAAAGAGATGCAAAAAACATGGACTCCCTTGCACTGCCATTTGCGGAGAATGTCGTGGAACTAGCTGCACAAACTCACAGTTACCTGATTTTTTAGATGAATATGACCCAGAGCGGAAGAACTAAGCAAAGAACAAACTAGGAACTGATATAGGGAGCCACAGAGAAGGGGTCGAGGATCCAAGCTGGATTTAAAAAAACAAACATAAAAAACTTTACAAATAAAAAATAAAAATAATAAAAAATAAATAAAAAAAACACACAAAAAAACACTCCCCTATTGTTGCTACTTGTCGTGGTGGGGAGGCGTGTATGGGGAGGCGTGTATGCCTCTGTGACCCTGAAGACTATACCGGTGGGGGTTACCAAGGTACTACCAAGCCAGGCAGTTTTAGGGTTAGAGGCCAGTCTAAAAGCAGCATTGCCATAATAACCCATTGGCAGTAGGATGATTGGATGAAGATTGGGCCGATGTATTTGTCACCCCGTAATTGGTGCATTTTTATCTGTGAGAAAATTTAGGCTATAGTGTCTCTTTTTTCCTCACTCTTACAGACGTCTATATGGATTTTTTTTTTTTAAAGATGGAAACACAACATTTAAAGAAAGTTACAATTTTATTCCTGATCAAAAGTTTACATGCAAATTATAAAACATCCTGTTCTAGCCTATACAGCTCTCAATTATATTCAGAAGATCTAAACTCAACCTACTACACATTTACAATCTTATTTTGTTGCTGGGTTGACTACTTTTCCCAAAAACAAGATGCTTCTTGTGTCACGGTTTGAGATCAAAACCATAAATGGCCGATCAAATGTGATTGTTTCAAAAGATCTTAAAGACGTAGGCATTAAAACCACTCCTGTAGCTGCAGTTGCTGTGGACCCAGCCTCATCTATGTCAAGAGTGGCTTTCTGTATGACCTTAAAGAGATGAGAGAGATCCTGTTAACCACAGAATGAGGAAATCCAATCAAAAGCTTCAAATACTCATCAAGCAAACCATTATCCTGCAGATTCCTGACATAAGGACAATTCCTGACAATTATGCAGGGCAAAACCTGGATATACTTACCTCAGACACAAGAACAGGGTCATCAGCAATGCCACTAAAGTTGGCACTGTTGCTGAATATGTTTGCCATTCCCATTCCACTCAGCAGGCTTCTGAGGGAATATGATGTTTTAATGGATAACTTTGGTATAGACACCAGGGCTTCCCTAAAGAAGAAAGGCAAAATAGTCAAACCTGTGGACCCTTGGACATTGTCTTTCATGTTAACTAGAACAGTTTTAGACAGGTTTTAAGATATATACGAACCAAGATAATCTAAAGAACCTGATTGTAAACAAGTAACCTAAATAACCTGGTAACTGAAATGTGCAATCTAATTAGATACAATTAAGATTAAGACTGCTAGGGGTTATTGCAATAGTTTACCTTTCCTTCATCCATCTATTCCATTTGGCTACATGTTCTGGGCATACAACATCCTCTAGACCAGTCAGATCTTTGTCAGGAAGCAGAAGCATCATAGAAACTGATTTGGTGTAAGGGAGCCGAAGAACAGTGGTGGATACTTCCTTGTCGTAGTACACATCATACTTCTGCTTCTTCCTCATCATCTTCACTGGTACACTTGTTTTGTCATTCACCTTAAATAATCCATCTGTGGTCAATTTAGGATTGAAGGGAACCTCCCATTTACCTACAAATAACATACATAAATAACAAAAATACATAATACATAAAAACTGTTGATGTACTGTAGGTGAGGATGTAGATATGAAAGATAAAAAAGAATGGCAGATTGTTTCCCCTTATAGAAAAAGATCTACTGTCATACCTTTAAAATATATATAGCTAACAAGGTACATCACAGTTGCTGGGTCAAGCTGGTCCACCAAATTGCTAATTTTTCCATTTGTTCCATTTTTCACATAGTCATTGATCATTTTAGCAGCCTCTGCATTCTTGGTGAAATCTGTTGTGAAGCCATCAGAGAGGTAGAATGTCTTCATATCTTCCAAAAATGCTGTTTTTGGCTTGAAAGCATCACTCACAAACAATGCACTTCCAGATTTCAGGTCAATTCCCTGTTGCTTATTGATGTTTTGCAGGATATCATGAAAACCTTCATGCACCCCCTCTTCGGTAATGTCAGATTTGTTGAATGCCAGCCCGTCTAAAAGTGCCTCGTAGGTCTCGCCTCCGGCCCCAAGGGTCAACGCTGCTAGTGCAACTGACAAACTTAGTGGAGAGAAAAAGACATTCTCGTCCTGATATTTAGCATGGGACACAATCTGCTTATACAGACTGAAGGCAAACATGCCGTTTGGGCGAACTAGTTTCATAGTCGTACTGTTGCAACGTCTATGCCCATGCCCATGCCCATGCCCATGCCCGTGGCCCCGACCATGCCCATGCCCACGTCCACCTTCATGCCCCTCTCCGCTCCCACGTCCATGGTCATGCCCCTCTTCGCGCCCACGTCCATGGTCATGCCCCTCTTCGCGCCCACGTCCATGGTCATGCCCCTCTCCGCTCCCACGTCCATGGTCATGCCCCTCTTCGCGCCCACGTCCATGGTCATGCCCCTCTCTGTGGCCATGGTCATTTTTCTTATCTTTATGACCCCCACAGCTGGAAAGTGCCAGCACAGCAATTAACAAACACAGGATTGCCTTCTCCATGTTTTATCTAGAAAATACATACACAAGATGTTCAGGGACTTTGCTGCAAAACACACGGATGTCTATAGACAGTATAAATGCAAGGACTGTGTGATAATCCATAGAAACCTTTTTAAAGCATAGGCCTACCTAATGTTAAAGCATAACATTCAGAGCCTATTAACAGATAAACAAAGAAAATAAATATGTACAGTTAAAGGATAATTCCGGTATTTAGCACTTTGAGTCCCTTTTCTGGTTTGTTTTGGATGAACTAGAGTGGTGGACACCGACATTTTGACAATGGGTCCTGTCTCGACTTTTCTGACTCGTTTTGAATCGCTTTTGACTACTTCAGAGTGGCTGCCTATGGGCATGCACAAACATGTCCTTAAAACAACCCTTAACGTTCGTTTTCAAAACTGTGCAACTCACCGAGTTTGTTGATGTTCCAAAACAAGTAGCGTAGCGAAATACAGTTTCTGTCGTGTTTTATTTGACATTTCGTAAAATCCCATTGATTTCTGTTGGAAGATTCATTGCACGTTGATATTACTTTGCCACCGGAAACGGAAACGGGGGCTGTTTACATTTTACTGTCTATGCTTCAGGCTCAAATATTGAGCGGAAGTTTATACGCGGTTGTGAGGTATCTGAAAATTTAGTTCCACTATAGCAAATAACACAGCTGGAAATCATACATTGCACCGATATATGTAAGGGATAATGTATACGCCGGTCATTACTGGGAAAATAAGTCCCGACAGGGCGAACTGGACCCCGACACGCCAGCGGAGGGGTCTTGCTTCGCCCTGAAGGGACTTATTTTCCCAGTAATGACCGGCGTTCTATACATTATCCCGCTTATTACGGCTACTTGCCAAAACGAAAAAATACTCTCCACGATATGGCTCTTTACACTTATTTGTTACCGTTTCGTTGTGGCTTTTGCTGAGAAGCAAATAGTTCGCAACACACGCTGAACTTAAATCAAACATTCTTTAGAACACAGCTGATCAACCGTCTGCTTTCACTTTTGAATGAAGTTCCAATGCAAGAAGTGACCAAACTACTTGCTGAGTGATATGAAAAACTTAAATCAGCAGCACAAAACCCGTTGCCATTGACAGCGGTAATTATATGTTTGCAGCAGTAATTACATGAAAATATTTTACCGTAGAATGTTGGGAAATCCCATTCAAGTCAATGGAGCGTTCTACTAGCATTGTGAAGAGCCGTTTAATAATTGTTTTTAATAATCAACGAACACCACTAACCACTCGGTGAGTTGCACAGTTTTGAAGTCCAAAATTATTCATATTCTTTTTAAATAATCAATGGAAACATCTTTATTTGCATTCACAACTCTCAAAATGGTTCTTATAATATCTACCAAGCCTTTCCATGTCTCTGATTCTAGACCACACCTTTTTAACAGCAATCCGGGTTTTCAGTCAGGAACGATTATTTGCCATCACTCTGGCCTTGTGCTCACTTTTTTGACGGATTGAGGTCTGGACTAGCCTGGCTAGCGCCACCACTTCTCAATGAGACGTGGTCTGGGAACCAAACGTTCATTTTCTCGTATTTGAAAAAAATGCCCAGATCCGTTTATTGGGTGCCACGGATGTCTATCAAATGCGTCTGTGCATAGCTCATCATCGTCTTGCTTTCCCCCCTGTTCTGTGATTGGTTCCCTATCTCAGGCGAAAATTTGCTCCATGGTCTCCAGGCTGCCCTAGCAGCGTGAATCAAATCGCGCGCAAGGCAGCATGGGAACACCCAGGCTAGGTCTGGACTCTAAAATGATATTGTTCTCAGTTAACCATTTCTTGTCTTGTTTGGCTGTATGTTTTGGATCATTGTGTGGTTTAATGGTCCAATGATGCCCATTGGGGCAGGTCTCTCGGCAGACTGCCTGATCTTTTCCACCAAAAATCTCAATGAAGCCCCTTGTTTTAGTGTTACTGTTTACTTTGATAAGTTCACCAGGTTCCATTGTCTGAAAAACACCCAAAACAAATACATTTCTATAGCTATTCTCCACATTGTGGATGGTGTTTGGTGGTTGACATTTTCACTCCATCTCAAAATGGATCACTTGGTCATCTTTGATGCTTATCATGGATCACTCTTCTCCAAACATGCACAACTCAGCTAAACCTTTATAAGGGCACACACCTGGACAAGAATTTAGCTTTCGCTGGATTTTTTTTTTTTGACCCAGGGACATGGCCTAAGAGATTGGCGATAGGCATAAAAAAAAGAAGCATTAAATTCCAATGACACCATGTCCATTTCAATTGTGGGGGTTAGAAAAGTATTCTTTTGGGATGTTTTTCAACCAGGGGGACCTGTTGACCTTCTCAAAGTAACCGGTAACACTAAAGCAAGAGGCTACACTGAGATTCTGGAGGAAAAGATCAGGCAGTGTGCCAAGAGTCCTGCCCCAATAGACATAATTGGACAATTAAACAATTATCCAAAACATACAGCCAAACAAGGCAAGAAATAGTTAACAGAAAATAATGTCAACATTTTAGAGTCCAGACCTCAATCTGTCAAAAAAGTTAGCACAAAGCCAAAGTGATTGCAAATAGTAGTTCCTGCCTCAAAACCCAGATTGCCTATTTAAAAGGTGTATGAATAATTTTGGACATGCCATTTTTCATAACAAATTTAAAAAAGATAAAAACGATTATTTTTTGATTCCATGTTTCTATCACATTGTCTTTTGGTATGTGGCAGTGTCATTTTCAGTCAGAACAAACATATTGGTAAAGAGAAAATCAACATTACGTCAATATTTGCTAGGGGTATGAATAATTTTGTTCTTAACTGTATGTTTTAGGGATGCACGCAAAATCAGTATCGGCAGATAACAGCATTGGATTGGGTTTCAGAGGAAGCATCATAAAAAACTGTTTAAAGGGACACCAGGCAAGCCTGATGCTTTTTCTCTATGAAACTCCCCCTAGCTCGGTCTGAAGCTCTTTTCCTTTTCTTTGCGTCTTCCGTCAATGGTTTTCGCTGCTTCTTCGCCGGCTCTGCCATTATACACATGTTTGCAACAATCTCTAGCGTTTCGTTAGCCTACCGCTGTGCTGTAAACTGATCCTGCTTCGTCGGCGGGTAGGATACAATCAACTTGCAAGTGGGATATTCTTTCTACAGGCAGTAGGGCGGGCGAGAGCCTTCATTCATTAGCCCGTAATGAGTCATTTAACCATATACCGACTTACGAAGATGATTAATTAACATGAAAACGTTGCCTGGTGTCCCTTTAAATAGGAGAATCTACATTTTTGAACACATTTAGTTGCAATTAATTACTTATTTTTCATGAGTGAATGTCCAAGTTTTATGCCCATACAACAACTAGACAACCATAATAAGAGTAATAGAGTTATTTTACAATAATATCACTTCATTCTATTGAAGCAACACTAAATGGTATTACAACACTCTGCAGCACTTACCTTCCAAAAAGGCAACTGAATATAAAGTATTTCTACTAATGCATATATACTAGTCCTAAGTTTGGTCAGTTTATCAACCTTTACACTGTTGACCTCTTTGTACACAGAGCTCACACAAATCATTAACTGTTTCATCATCACTACTTCTGGACCTTAGTGCAGCCTTTGACACAATTGATCACTGCATACTGTGGAATTATCTGGTACTGCATTGCAATGGTTTACATCCTAGTTGTCAAATAGAAAGTTCTGTGTCTCTGTGAACAACTATGTGTCTTCTTATTCTTCTGTTGAATATGGTGTACCACAGGGGTCTGTTTTGGGAACCACGGGAGTAGATTTAGGGTGGGACGCTAAGGACTAGTCCTAATCAAAATTTTAAGATGACAAAATTGTCCCCACCAATATTTTAGTAAACTTTGTGCTGCTGATCATTCCGACAGCCAGCACGACAGTACAAGAAACCTCATTGGCTGAAAAACCGAGGGGGAGGTGGAAGGGTTATCTGACACACACGCTACACGCATGGAGAGTGCAATGCACAGGCTACTTTGAACTGGCCGTTAAGCAGCAGTGTTAACGACAACGGTAAGTTACCAGGGCTATCTGCCAATACATACCCCATACAAGGCCAAAGTAAAACATTTTGATATTCCCTTTGCCCTTCAGCATGTACATGTTTGCCCCTTTTTGTGGTTTGTAGATCAGCTATGCCACCCAAGAAGAAGAAAGGGGACATAAAAAGCTTTTTCATTATGCAGAGTCTAAGTAGGCAAACTAGCCATACAAACTGGCAACTGGTGACCAGGCTTTCAAATTCGATTTGATGTTAGGATTACCCAGGATATTGTCACAGCTAAACCTAGCTTCTGTAATCTTTCAACTAAAGTTGAGTCATGTTGAATAGGCTATGGGTGTGCCGCACGGACAGTCGCATAGGCTATAGCACAGACTAGAAGTCGCTGGGCTGCCAATCTTGCAGTGTATTTGTAAATGTAGCATGCACAATGCAAAGAAATAAAAGATAAACTAGGTGCATTTCCATTAGAAATGAACATTGCGAGACACCAGATATTTCTTCTATGATCTCATCCCATAAAGCTTTTGTTTGACTTGTTAGTTTTTTGAACATTTATTTTATCTAATGACATAGCAAACATGATGAATTGAATCCACATATCCTTGCACTTGCGAAAACTATTTTTCACTAGCCTAAAACAATATTAATTAATGAGGTGAAAACAATGACTTCAGACTTGACTTGCTACTCCACTCAAAAGACTTCAGACTTGACTCGGACTCGAGACTCCTGAGCTGTATTTCATTAAATTATTGTTTTTTTTTTATCTAAATGTATTCATGTATTTCTATTTTATTTTATTGCTACAGTACATACAGAATACTTTGGAAAACGTATACGGAGCGGCATGGCCCCTTTGCCACAATGTGCAACGTAACGCATGTGCGCACACTCACAGATATGTAAGGGATAATGTATAGAATGCCGGTCATTACTGGGAAAACTAGATGTACCGCATAGCGGTACAAAATATGACCGCCGCTCAGTCCTGTACATCCGTTCCGCGAAAATAAATCACACTTCAATTTGTCTCCATATTTTACTCCATCCCCCACTCTTGAAACTTTTGTGTATGCTTGTTTGGCATGCCTGAGTGTGTGTGTGCGGCTCCACAGAAAGTAGCCTACTGGTGCTGAAAAGGTGAATAGATTGTAGAATAGCCAAAGAAGATGTAGCATTGTTATAAAACCTTTAAAATCTCTAAACAATCACAAGTAGGGCAGTTCATCACAGTTCATCCATTGCAACTGGATTGATGAAAGGTCACATACACCTGTAGGCTACATTGTATTTGGGAAAAACAAAAGGTATCAGCATAATGTTATTTATTTATTTATTTATTTATTTTTATGTATTTATAAACAAAAACATCTCTGTCAGTTCCATGCCGTTTTCAACAGCTATCAAAACAAAGGTCATTTTGGATGGATGGATTTTTTGTGAATGTTTCTTCTTCTACATAAGATTTTAGCCATCTTTAGTTCATGTAATACTTTATTGTCAATGCACAAATTAAGTAACAGTAGTCTGAAACGTTATTGTTAATGCACAAATTAAGTAACAGTAGCCTAGTCTGAAACGAAATGTTGTTTTACATCTAACCAGTGGTGCAAATAACTGACATGTCCAAATGGGCCTTGATGAAATGCGTCGCTAGACTGTTCATACACATTTTAACGGGCCAAAGTTGAAGAGCTTTTGTCCGTTATTGTTCGTGCAAATATAGGCTGATTCATGTTCCCTTGCATTGTGTAACTGAGGTCCATGGCTAGTCTGGCTTTCATCAGACCAAGCTCAATCTTTTAAGAAATCAAAAAATAAATAGCGGGCAGATCAGGCTGGGTTCACCCAGCCTAGTCCATAGGCACCCGATATTGTTTAATTTTCCGATTGAGCTATATACGCTCTGGCAATTCTAAATGCAAAAATGCATCAGGGAGTTATGACAAAACGGTAACTAACAAACTAGATCCTTAATAGAAAGCTGTTAGCTTCCCTAAGCAACAGGTAGGATTATAAGGTAGGCCTATTTACAACATAAATTGTCAATAGGCTATGCTGGCGACACAAATAAAATCTCCTTTGGAAACCAATGGTTTACGCCTTACAGGATCAAGCGGACTTAAACTGTCATATCGTGGCGAAAAGTTGTAATAACATTCACGCAGCTCCATGAGTCAAGGAAAGCGCGAATGAAGTATCCACTTCTAAATGGGACCCACTACACAGTAGCTTAAGGTGTGTTGCTAAAGCAGCCATAATGAAATGAAGGTGTCATTGTTTGGATACTTCACACACACGTGCTTTTTAATTTCACAGACTACAACTACCAAGCTGTAATCAAAGCACATCGATTCCCCTCTCACACCCTGCACGCACTTAAAACAAAATAAACAGGCGTCTCAGTCTCACGCATGTATAGGCAAAACTGTATCAGACCGGTGTAACGTTGGTAAATCTTCCATTGCACAGAATGATTTTGTAGCACATGCAATAAATGACAGTCGAAAGATACAAACAGTGCTGCTATCAATTTGCTTGGTATAACCGCATTTATAGTTTTCTACAAATGCAATCAATCAAATGCCTCCATCACTCAACCAACGCTTAACGGTCCTTATTGATATTACAAGATTAACGCATTCGCAGTAAAAACAAGCATGTCCGATAAACATCCTCAGATTTATTTCGCTTCAAGAAGAAATGGGAATTACACTTCATGTGAACATCGTCCTATCCTTATTAGATGTTAAGCTGCGGTAAATTACAGTCCTTGTAGGAAGCGTCCATTGTTTTTCCAACCCACTTTTAACTTCCAACAAAATTACGCCTCACTGCAACGATGCGCCATCTAGTGGACAAACGACTACTTCGCCAATACTGAAAATGCAGCCATGATGATGATGATGAATATTTATTTTGGCTTTCTTTAATCCTACTGAATTTGTAATTATGTATCGGCCGTTCTAATACCGATAGTATGTGGGTGCCTGTGTGTGTGCATGTGTATATGTGTGCACCGCCATTTACAGGCCAATGAGTGTACAGTCACTAAATGTACACATAACCTAATTTTTTAGACCCCCCATGGATGAAATTCTGACGAAAACTTGGCATACCCCCAGAGAATGCCAGGTCAATCATACACATAAAACTTGGTGCAGTTCTGAACATCTTAACTGAAGATAGGGGCGATTAAAGCAGAATAATATTGCATTTTCATTTTTACCAGGGTGGGGTGCAAATCACAAATGAGTGATTATGAGCCAGGTTGATGTGGGCCCTTGAGACCAACATACCATAAAAGATTCTTCATCCTCAGTGCCACGGTTCAGGTAGTTATTTAGGAAAAACTGTTTTTTTTTTTTTATGGGTTCGGGGGCCCAGCACGGGGGCGGGTCTAGTGGGGCTACATACCCACCAAATTTCATGTACCCGTGGTTCAGTGTCCCGGTATCAATGACCAAAAATTCAGGGAGTAGAGGACGGGGAAAATTCTTGAATTGTGTGCATGTGTGCGTGTACAAATTTATGTTTATGTGTGTGTGTGTGTGTGTGTGTGTGTATGTGCGTGCTTGTGTGTTTGCCTGCGATGTGTGTTTGTGCATGTGCATGCATGCGTACATATGTCTACTGTGTGAGTATGTGTCATAATGCATGATTACTGTAAATGTATGTGTGTGCGTGTGTATCTGTTTATGCACATGTGTGCACATGGAATGGGTTAACATGATGACCCTGGAGGCAAACATACGGAAAAAATTGATTGGTCATCCTAGGCCCTACAGTTCTCAAGATATTCACAGAGAACTGTGTCTGCCCTACCCTCCTTTAAGGGGGTCCAGTCCAGCGGGGGCTACAGATCAAAACGAAGAATGACGGTTCCATGCTATCCATGTGGGGGTACATGCCCACCAAGTTTTGTGTACCCGGTCTTTCAGTGTCCCGAAATCCTTGTTGGTGTAATGCCACTAAATGTACACATAAATTATTTGATTGTAAGGCCCCCCATGAACGAAAGTACACAAAACTTGGCATGCATTCGGAGGGTGTCATAATGATCCTACACTTTTAATTTCGTGCAGTTTTGACCTTGTCAGCCAGAGATATTGTGATGAAAACACCTAATTTTTGCTTTTAATTTTTAACTAGGTGGCTATACATGAAATAAGTGGTAATGGGATGGGTTGACATGCCCCCTTAAGACCAACATACATAAAAAGGTGGACCTCCTAGGCCCTACGGTTCTCGAGATATTCACAGAAAACTGTCTCCGGCCACCTACAGGCCAGTTGGTGTATAGTAACATAAATTAATTTATTGTGTGGCCCCCATGAACGGAATTCCACAAAACTTGGCGTGCATACAGAGGATGTCATAATGATCCTACACTTCCAATTTCGTTGCAGTTCTGACTATGTTAGGTCACAGATACCTTCAATTACAACACCACATTTTTACTTTTTGTGTTTAACTAGGTGGCTATACATGAAATGAGTGGTTATGGAATGGGTTGACATGGCCCCTGGAGATCGACATACAAAAAAAAATTGATGGTCATCCTAAACCCTACAGTTCTCAAGATATTCACAGAGAACTGTGTCTGCCCTACCCTCCTTTCGGGGGTCCAGTCCAGCGGGGGCTACAGATCAAAACGAAAAATGATGGTTCCATGCTATCCATGTGGGGTTACATGCCCACCAAGTTTTGTGTACCCCCGGTCTTTCAGTGTCCCGGGAATCCCTGTTGGTGTATGCGTCACTAAATGTACACATAAATTATTTGATTGTAAGGCCCCCATGAACGAAAAGTACACAAAACTTGGCATGCATTCGGAGGGTGTCATAATGATCCTACACTTTTAATTTCGTGCAGTTTTGACCTTGTCAGCCAGAGATATTGTGATGAAAACACCTAATTTTTGCTTTTTAATTTTTAACTAGGTGGCTATACATGAAATAAGTGGTAATGGGATGGGTTGACATGCCCCTTAAGACCAACATACATAAAAAGGTGGACCTCCTAGGCCCCCACGGTTCTCGAGATATTCACAGAAAACTGTCTCCGCCACCTACAGGCCAGTTGGTGTATAGTAACATAAATTAATTTATTGTGTGGCCCCCATGAACGGAATTCCACAAAACTTGGCGTGCATACAGAGGATGTCATAATGATCCTACACTTCCAATTTCGTGCAGTTCTGACTATGTTAGGGTCACAGATACCTTCAATTACAACACCACATTTTTACTTTTTTTGTGTTTAACTAGGTGGCGCTATACATGAAATGAGTGGTTATGGAATGGGTTGACATGGCCCCTTGAGATCGACATACAAAAAAAAAATGGTCCTCCTAAACCCTACGGTTTTGAGATATTCACAGAAAACTGTGTCTGCCCTACCCTCCTTTCGGGGTCCAGTCCAGCGGGGGGCTACAGATCAAAACGAAAAAACGATGGTTCCATGCTATCCATGTGGGGTTACATGCCCACCAAGTTTAGGTGTACCCGGTCTTTCAGTGTCCCGGGAATCATTGACGGAAATTTGGACATGCGAAAAGAAAAAAAAAAAAAAAAAATCCTAAACCTATATGCGCGCTTCTTGCGTCATAATTAGCACATAGTGAATCAAATTTTGCCATTTTTAGGTCCCTTACAGGATAGAGTCAAGCCTGTTGCAAAGAATCTTGGCATCTGGTATGACAGCAACACCATATGAACACCATATTGCAAAGCTTGTGCAATCTTGTTTTTACCAACTAAGGAATATTTCCAAAATAAGACCTACAGTATTTTATCATTCAAAGACACAGAAACCATCTTACATGCTTTTATCTCCTCACACCTGGATTATTGTAACATTCTTTTCACGTCTCACTCAAAAGTCCTTACACAGACTTCAAATAGTCCAGAACTCTGTTGCCAGCTGGCTCCTAAATAAGACCAAATGTGAACACATCACTCCTGTTCTAGCATCAGTACACTGGCTCCCAATATGCTGGAGAATTGATTTTAAAATGTTACTTATTACATTTAAAGCTCTTCATGGCCTTTCCCATGGTTACATTTCTGATATCCTAGTGCCCTACAGTCCTACATGCACGGGTTTATTAACCATTCCTGAGAAAATGTTGTTTAGTCTTGTATATTGTCTAATTATTGTTGTTTTTTGTACATGTTTTTAGACATTCACTTTTTGTTCTGTTTATACTTTTATATATGTAAAGCACTTTGTAACCTTGTTTAGAAAAGCGCTCTATAAATAAAGATTATTATTATTATCAATATTAGCACGTGACATAGGAAAATTCCACTCACATGTTTTAAGAAAAAGAAATAAAGGATGCAAAATGAGAACAAAATAGTGAGAGGAAAAAAAATCTCTCATTCAATGTTTTGATTTGCATCACAGCTCTTATATAGCATCAATGTTCACTTTGCAATCATTATTTAGAGATTGAGCGTTACCCATGATGGGACAAATTCAGTGTCTAGTTTCAGTCATTACTGGCATTTCATACCAGCTAAGGCACAAGGCACAAGGCACATGTAGAATGAGGTATATAGCCAGAGACTTTCTAATGAGGAGACACAGCACTCAAAAAATCCTCCATAGAAATGCATGGGGCTAGTTTGTAACGGCAATATGGCCGTTGTCTACACATATCCCACCCCTTCCTCGGCAAAACGTCAACATGTGAATACATTGAGCCAATCATATGGTGTGATGTGAATACATTGAGCCAATCATATGGTGTGTTGTGAAGACATCTTCCCAGTCATGTGTTGTGATCTCGCTGCTGGAGCAAGATTGGTGTTGTGAAGCCTTGCGCACGCGCATTTCTGCACTTCTTGCCTAAAAGGACTTTGGTATAGCCCTGGCCCTCTGTATGTACAGTAGAATGAGGTATAGCCCTGGGCTTTGTAGGTAGCTTATTTGTTCTGTGCCGTCCAAGATAGAAAACGGTTAATTCCATAAACCAATGGAGTTACAAACTTCAAAAGAAAACAACAAATACATTTAAGATACAGTAAGAGAAGAAGTTACAGAAGGGCCTATCAGTCTTTGTGCAAGTTGTTGCAATCGTTTTTTTGTCAGGCTTCCTTCTTATCTTATCGTGTGGTGTCAACATGACATGGCCACCCCCTTCCACACTCACAATGGGTTTTCTACCAACAAATACCAACCAACAAATACCAGTTTCATACAATTCAGCCAACACTGTTAGTGTTACCATGTTTGAATAACTATGACCTCTGATGGGTTCATTAGAATCCTTTATTCAGATTATAGTGTTTTCACAAAAGAGGACATGATGTATTGCATGAGGATTTCTGGTTAAATCACAAATATGCTTTGGACCCTGTTCTTTGGGAGGGCAGCGTAAACAGGCAGAGTTGTACGTCTTTTTCATTGTAATAACCAGCCTTTACACATTTTTCTCTTCTAAGATGTGCACAACAAACTTGCCAAACAGGTCTGAATAGTCTCAGATAGATGTCAAGACAGATTGACCAACTCACCCTTATATCAACCCCAATATAGGCTATTATCGAAAACACCACATTTTGTATCTAGACACATAGTTTATAATATAAAACTTAAATTATCCTTCCATATTTTTGTTGAACAAAGAATTTACTTTTAAAAAGGAGAAAGTATAAAAAGGATAAGATATACATTATGTAAAATTAGGAATAATGTAGACACACATGTAGTGCAAGAAAAGCATTACATTGGTCAGAAGCCACATAAGTCTTACATTCTTCAAAATGAGAGTGCAAAGGATCTTCAAAAATGACACAATTAATTGCAGATTCAGAAACAAAATGTCTCAACAACATTTAAAGTTCACCTGACCATTTTCAAGATAGGCTATCCTGCATATGATCTAGATATACAGTATGCCCTAGCAACCCGTTTACTTGCCTTTCCGGCTCGAGAGTGGTCGAATTTATGTTATTGATGTTATTGAAACATTCATACATTTCTTAACATGCAAAAAATGGTGTGATTTTGTAAAATCACTGTTGTTCCCTTTAAGACAAACACACACACAAATTAAGTTTAGCCTCCTGCAGTCAGTGCAAAGAGCAAATTATGATGTAATTGTCTTTCTCACGCCTCAAGACTCTTCCTTCTCCACATTCTGTTTCTTGGATCCCTGTAGTCAAGAAAGATACATAAAATATACATGCAAATATATGACAAATAAAACAAACACACACACACACGAACAAAAAAATACTACTACAGGACTAAGGCATACTGCTACTGATTAGGTGCTTTAAATGGAGGAACTAAAACTTCTAGAATGAATGCTGTACCTTAGCAACCCCCGTGTTTCGCTGGCTTCTGCGTCCTTCTGATCTTCCTCTGAATGGATGGCTGCATATTCAAGAAGAGATAAGAAGTCAAACACACTAAAGTGACAGTAAATCCTACAGGACAATCATAAGGAAACACAAGAGGCTACCCCAAAACAGAGCCCCCATGTGAGGGTAGTCTTAACATTGTCATAGTAAAACAGTTTTACATATCAGAAGGTAAGAAAATACTTCCAATACCTTTCTATACTGGTCAAGGTAATCATTATTAAGAACATATGGCTCCATCTTAAGTGAGGCAAGCAGTATGCCACGATTCAGAATCAATAGACTACATTGACCGCCTAAAAGCTTTTGTGTCAGTAACTTCTGAGTACAAATAGCGTTTACCCAGGGGCTGTTGAGGGGCTGACCGTGGGGCTGTAGTTTGCAGCCGAGCCGCCGTGGCCGTCCCCTCCTCCTCGGTGGAGCTTGTTCTTCCCCTGCAGGTCGGAGTTGGTGTTCTTCCCGTGGGGGAGCAGGCCAGCGTGGGGAGAGGCTTTCCAGGGCTCCCTGGGAGACGCCCCTGTCCTGGACCACCCTAGCGAGGCCTGGCCCAGTAGGTCCTCTTCTGGGTCCGCTGTAGACAGTCAAGAGTACAGTGTACTAGTGTTCAGTAGTGTGATTGGTGCTGTTGGGTCTCACAGCCACCCACAGTGACTTGGGTTAAATCCATTACACCACCGTGGCCCACTGGTTAGCACTCTGGACTTGTAACCGGAGGGTTGCCGGTTCAAGCCCCGACCAGTGGGCCGCGGCTGAAGTGCCCTTGAGCAAGGCACCTAACCCCTCACTGCTTCCCGAGTGCCGCCGTTGTAGCAGACAGCTCACTGCGCCGGGATTAGTGTGTGCTTCACCTCACTGTGTGTACACTGTGTGCTGTTTGTGTTTCACTAATTCACCGATTGGGTAAAATGCAGAGATCAAATTTCCCTCACGGGATCAAAAAAGTATATATACTTATACTATACATTACTGTGGCTAACTTAGACAGACTGTACCAGTGTTAACTAATAATGCCAGAGGTCATCAGGTCAGTGTCCAAAATATATTCAAAGCGGCTCTGTTGGAGACACAAAGACTCATCTGCGTTCGAGGGGTGGGACTTAGTGATGGGTCAATTAAATTACGCCTCTGTGGTTAAACGAGTGGGGGACATCTGGACATGCTAGCATATGACTGCTGAGAGCGCTCACCTTGGTGCCGTAGCCTTCGTTGGCGTTCAGGTGAGTTCCTTGCCACTTCTCTGGGTGGAAACAGAGGCTTCTGTGCAGACACTTTTTCCACTGGATAAGCTGTTTGTGTTCGGAAGTCACATTTATCCTGGTAGGAAATACAATTACAATACAATACAATACATGTTTTTTTTTTGAGCAGCCAAAAAAATTCCCCATGTCTAGCTATTCCAAAAAACAAAATATTCCTATACAACTTGAAACTCGTTACGCTGTGGAACTACCCTTTTCATCAAGACATATATCTGTACACCGATAGTTTGATTATAGAGGTGACTACAACCATCATTTAAAGATTTGGTATAACAAAAGCATAAACAAAACCAGTAAGTCAGGTGCCAAACAATGACCTGATAATGACGTGCATATGAAGTATTCCCAGCTTATGAGAAATGTCTCATTAAAATGTCAAGTCTGTAAGACAACTTGCAAATACAGGTCAGTAGAATCATATATATATATAATAAAGGCTAGATGTCTCGTCCGCGCTGCTGGCCAATGGAGGTCGACGTCCGCACCTGGCGGCCATGTAGCCACAGTCAGTTCGTCACTCATAACATTGTTTCAATGGTGCATACTTTTTAAATAACCATAACTTGCTCAATTTTCTACCGATTTTCAAATGGTTTGGTTTGTTATAAATGTCAGATATGTAGTTATGACACTGCACACTTATGAATAATTATACATTTATCATGTTCAAGCATCCAGATTATAGCCATGTTAATAACGTTTGTAAGAAACCAAACCGTTTGTAAATCCATCAAGATTTTAGAGAGATAAGAGTATTTGTGTTCGTGCAGATCACTCACCTTACATCAAGTACTACAGAGCCCACCAGATCGCTTGCCTGTGACAAGATGGCCGCCGGTGATGCGGTTAAGAGACTCCATAAGACATCTAGCCCATAGATATTAGAAAGCTAGATCCCACATTGACTGTCTAGTTCTATGAGGTGGCATTGTAAACGCGGCCGTCATATTGGTGGGGGCAGCACTTTTACTGTCTATGGGCAACATTTGCAGGCAATCACAGACACCTGTCTGATTTCCAGTCAGAGTCACATGCTCCTCCATTGGCCTCCAGTGATTGCTGCCCCCACCAAGATGGCGTCGCTATTTACGTACGTTCTGGAGCCCAATGCGGTATCTAGCTTTCTAATATCTATGATCTAGCCAGAGAATGTCTAATAAGGGGAGAACTGCCACTCTCGGAAAACTTCCGGTTTCTGAACTGGTTGCAGTTCCTTCTGTGGTTCCACATGAGGGCGCTCGTCCACAAGTGCAGAATGCATGGAGGTCTATGGAGCTGTACCCCTCAAAATCCACTTTTCTCAGGTTATACTTTTTTTTCAAGTAATTTGAATATTGTATTCGAAAGGGGAGGCAAAGAAAATACACTTGGTTGAGTATTATATTTTTTAAAGTCACTTAATTGTTCTAAAAAGCCTTTCAAACGTGTCAATGATGTCACTCATTAGCACAATGCTAGCGTGTTATGGGCAAACAACGAATCAAACTGTAAGAAATCAAAAGGACATAAGTACTTTCGTTCATTCAACTTTTGACCTATAACTCATGTTGAAGTTATACAAACTACAATCAAATCTGAGATTTGTCAACGACAATCAGGTGAAAGAGACAAATTTAGCCGTCTAGCTCCATTGACTCCCATTCATTCTGCACTCATGGCGATCGCCCCCAGTGGAAATCTGGTGGAACTGCAACCAAAATTCGGTACAATGGGACTTAATACAGAGTGGCCAGGCTCTCCGTAGACGGGCTCTGATCTAGCCTTTATTATGTATATCTATGAGTAAAATAGTTCCCATTCCACCTGCTCATTACCTGGTGGTGAAAGACAACACTTTCCTCCAGTGTGACGCCACAGAACTCGCATGGAATGAGCACGTCGCCCTCTAAGGGACTGGAGGGTGGACTGCAGTAGAGTGGGGAGACTGAGCGAGGGAGGGTGGGAGGACTCGGAGGGCATTCGGGCATGTTCAACAGACCACTACCACCCTGGCCTGTGCTGCTTTCATAGGGGAGAGACGTGGGCTGCTTGCTGAAAGATGCAATAGCTGAAGCAGGGCTGCAACCCGTCTGTGCAAAGGGAAAAATAAATCAGGGATATAATAGTGATACGAGCAATTGTGACAATAATAGATGATTAATAGAGGGTTGTAAGGTTTGCAACTATGCATCTACCATTTAAATAATTTTAATTTGCAAATAGTATTCCTAGTACTATGGCACACTAACAAGAGGGTGTTTACTTGATCATTTCATAAGTTTCATAGACTATATGAACATCTGTCGTTCATTAAGGACATCAAGAAGATTTCAGAACTGTTCGGACCTATTGCACAAATAAAGACCCGTAAAGAGCTGTAAAGGTACCGGTAAATTAATGCCAAAAGGTGAATGATGCCAGCACATAAAAAGCCATACAACCAGCTATTTAAGAACATTTCCTTTCAAGTCTGTGGACAATAGCCACTCAGTGGAACAACAACAGTCTAGCTAAAGGAAGGAAGTTGGAGGAGGGTGGGCTGTAAGTGGTAGCCTGTAGCAAAACTGCCTGGATACATTTCCTACATACACAGAACCAACTCAAAACAAGGGAGGTAACTGGAGTCCAGTTTCCATCCTCTGTTCATGACCTGTCTGTGTTTACTACGCCCCAGACTCTCCTCTGACTCTGGGTCAGTGGTCATGAAACTATGACAACAAGGACATTAAACAGCCCAGCCAAAATCCAAAAACCCAGCCAATTCCACTAGGAACCAAAAAATGCAACAAGAAGGGGGAAATTGTCTTTTGCTTTCAGAACCACTGTCAATTGGCACAAAAAATGCGAACCACAGCCAAACTAGCCTGGGAAAGGTATCTTTGAAGGTGTAAGGCGGGGATTACATTGGCCAGCGGCAACGGCAAGCGTAACGCAACTCTCAGACCATAATAAGACAATTGAATACGCTGGCGTTGCGTTTTGAAAATTTAACCAAGTTCAACGCTCAGTTTATTCAACGCTAGCGTTACGCCAGCGTTGCCACCGTTACGCTGTCGTACCATAGAGAATAGGAAACCTGCCGCTTGCCGCTGGCTAATGAGATCCCCGCCTAAAGGTGTGTGTGTGTGTGTGTGTGTGTGTGTGTGTGTGTGTGTGTGTGTGTGTGACCTGTTTGCAACCTGTTGGTATGTGGGGAGATGGTGGAAAGGGGAGTCTGACCTGGTGAAGAATGAGGTCCTCCTCTGGAAACAGCTCCTCACAGAACTCACAGGGAAGCATGATCTCTGAGAAGGGATACCCAGAAAAGCCCAATCAGCACCAACACAGAGAAGCATTTACCCACAAGTCATATTACATGCAGTGCCTGGATTAGTGGCTATTAAACAACATGAACACTCTGTCAGTAGGGATGGACTACACTGACCTGATGGGCTATGGTTTGCGGGTCCTCTAGGAGGTGCGATGTTACAGTAGTTGTTGTTGGCTGGTGCCTGGAGGCTGCTGTGGACAGGTGTCCTTCCGAACTGGTGATCCCAAACGTCTGTCCACACACCCTCCTGGCCATCCATGTCATCCAAACTGAGGGCCAGCAGGTAGTCCAGGCTGGAGGTGTCGTCGCTCGGAAACTGGCCCGGAGGCCACAGCAGACTGTTGTTGTTGTTCCCTAACTCTGCTTCCTGCTCCAGCACTGAAATAGAGATATGCACGTGTTTACACCACTTCCCAGTATAAATTGATCCAAAAAGAGTTTGAGTTTGTCAGCCTTAGGCCCTCAATATAAAATCTAAACTTCTACTCTGCACTTCATACATGCTATCTACAGGGCTTAAAGCATGGAACCTTTCTGTAAATCAGAAATGTTCTGTTATATATAAATCTTATTTATATATAATATAAATGATTATCTATTAATATCTATTTTAAAATCTTAAACAGCCAAGCCCACATCTGAATTCTGGCACACAGGAATAGCGTCTGTGAGAACAAGGCCAACAACTAGAGGAACAGGTGTATAAGCTAGATCAGGGGTGTCAAACATAAGGCCCGGGGGCCAGATCAGGCCCGCCAGCAGGTTTCATACGGCCCCCCAGATGTTTTGGGCAGGAAGGGAAAATTACAAAAAAAAAAAAAAAAGATCTGTACATCCAGTTGTCTTCAACAATGTGTAATAAGCAATATTTCTATGATATGCTAAATCGATTCAATCTAGCACTACAAACAATCCTCAGGATGAGAAAGCAGAAAAAATAACATGGAAGTAGTAGGGGATTTCAAGAGAGAAAGGACAGTATATGACAGTAAAACATTATTTGTACTTGTTTGCTCGTCAGTGATATATCATTAAATAACACTCTGATATCCATGCAGAAAAATTATAATGACCACTATGATGACAATGACGGCCCCCAACAAGGTCTCATTCCAACAAATCCGGCCCAACAACAACACGTTACATTTACAGCGGGGAAAATAAGTATTGAACACGTCAACATTTTTTTCAGTAAGTATACTTCCAGTGAGGCTATTCGCATGAAATTTTCTACAGACATTAGTATTAATTTAGGTAATCCACACATATTAAAAAATCCAAACATTAATGTCCCTAAGTACAGTTATGAGTAAAAAAGTGGAATGCAACAGGAAAAAAGTATTGAACACGCCTACTGAAATTTCTTAAATACTTTGTGGAAAACCCTTTATTTGTAATGAGAGCTTCAAGGCATTTCCTCTATGACGAAACTAATCAGTCGCAGTATTCAGGTGTGATTTTGGCCCATTCTTTTAAACAGATAGTCTTTTAATATTGAAGATTCCAGGGGTCCCTCTTGTAAATCCTGATCTTTAGGTAACTTCCAAAACTGTTCAATTGGATTTAAGTCAGGGCCTTGATTTCCTTTCTCTGAAACCAATTGAGTTTCCTTTGCTGAATGCTTTGGATCATTGTCCTGCTGGAAGGTCTAGCCATGTCTCATCCTCATTGTCCTGGTGGATGGCAAGATTCTCCCAAAAAAATGGCTCCATTCATCATTTCTTCAACTGTATGAAGTCTGCCAGTACCATGAGATGAAAAACAGCCCCACACTGTGATGCCTCCACCTCCAAACGTCACTGTTGGTATAGTATTTTTAGGGTGATGCACAGTGCCATTTCTCCTCCAAATATGGTGTGTAGTATGACATCCAAAGAGTTAAATTGTGCTCTCACCTGACCAGAATACAATCTCTCAGTATTTCATAGGCTTGTCCAAATGTTGTGTAGCAAACTTTCAATGAGCTTCGACATGTTTTTCTTCAGTAATAGAGTCATGTCGGGTGAGCATGCATAGAGGCCATGGCGGTGGAGTGCATTACCTATGATTTTCTCTGTAACAATTGAACCTACTGCCTCCAAGTCTTTCTGGAGTGGTCCTTGGCTCTTAGGCTACGAAATCTTGTGAGGAGATCCTGTGCATGGCCGATTGATGATGCAGTGATGTTCTTTCCACTTGCAGATAATGGCTCCAATACTGCTTACTGGATGATTCTTAAGTTTTGAAATGCATCTGTAACCAGTTCCATTGATATGTTTTGCAACAATAATGTTGCAAAGGTCTTGGAAGAGCTCTTTGCTTTTACCCATCATGAAATGTTTCTTGTGTGACAACTTGGTAATGAAAAACCTTTCTATAGCTCATCAATATGTACTAACCCAGCTTACATTAATTTGCACAGATAGGAGGGATAATTACTCTCTAACTATGTATAGATTCCAGCTCGTTCCTTGCCATTCCTCGTACTGCTTTTTCCCCTGTGCCATTCCACTTTTTTACTCATAACTCTACTTATGAACATTAATGTTTGGATTTTTTTTTTATGTGTGGATTACCTAAGTTAATACAAATGTCTGGTGAAAATGTAATGCAAATAGCCTCACTGGAAGTATACTTAGTGAAAAAAATGTTGACGTGTTCAATACTTATTTTCCCCGCTGTATATAGCACTTTTCTCAACACTCAAAGCGCTTCACATGGAAAGGGGGACCTCACTAACCACCACCAATGCCTACCAAGGCCCACTACCTAATATGAGTTTGACACCCCTGAGCTAGATGAACAAGAACTAAAAGACTTTATATGACACATTTTGTTCACGCAGCATTCCACTAACTAAGCAGTTTCGAAGGGAGATGCTGGTAACTGATACAGGTATATAACCATCTAAAGTCACTTGCTGTTAACTCACGGCGGCTAAATTCGTTGTTCCTGGGCGCAGTGTTCCTTCTGCCCCTCATCCCCACTGTCCCACGGGTGCTGTTGTGCAGTCTGCCCTCTATAGGCCGCGGTGGCGCTCTGCAGTCCGTTGCGCCAGCATTGTTGTTGTTGTGGAGCCGCTCTTGGGCCCTCAGCAGATTGTGGATGGAGTGGGCCTCGAACCAGGCACCCGGAGACTGGGGCTCTGCTGCCCAGATGGAGCTGCTCCTCTCCTGGGGAGGGGTGAGGCTCCCGCACAGGGCCGGGTGGATGTCACGCTCCCGCAGCATCACGTTGCACTTACATATAGGGCAGGGCTCGGTGCGGGTGCCACAGTAGTCCTCATGATCCCCAGCCTGGACAAAGGCCAACTCTAGGTTGCAGTACTGACATGGTATCATGCGCTGGGGGCACTCTGAAGTCTATAGGAGACATAACAATGAGTAAGCTCCATTTTCATCATCGTCATACAATCTGCAATACCCATTGAAGTGAATACACTGGTGTATACAGCATAACTAACACCAACAAATGTTCCATGTATTTCTTTTCTATTTCAACCAAGGGAAGTTCAAATGCCTGTGCCAGTCACGCAAATTTGTTTCATTTTACTGACATTTATTTTCTATTATAGTAAATTAAATTTCAATTGAATCATGGGACTGTCTTACAACAATCGCAATTAAGACAAACACCTGATGAGTCTCCATCAGCCTCTTCTCCACCTTTAACCCACATTTGCACTGCACCTAAACAAAATAAATTGAGAGACATCAGAAAAAATATTCAGGAACTGTTAATAACAGGCCTTGCGTTGACCTAAGGCAGAATGTGTCAAAGCTAATTGCAGTGCTTCTTGTGTGAAGATAAAGTTGTATGTGTAACAAGTGGGTTGTCTCAGTTTATGGTGGTTGTCTCACAACTTTTCGTTAAGATTAAACAAACACAGCATATAATCACTAAGAGACCACTAAACATTTTTAACAGGAAAATCAGAGTAGTATTTACCAAATCTAAGTGTTGATCATACCTGGTGTTATTCCAAGAATGTTGTATAGTAACAAACCTGTCTAAGTAAACTTAAAGTAAGTGGAAAGCGTTCTAATGGATGATCCCTATAGTTTTATTCTCTTAGCAAAACAGCCACATTTCTATTATGAAATATACCAATTACTTTATTAATTTAGTCAGATTTATCACCAAAGCATAACCTTGGAATACCCCTCTGAACTGATGTATACCCTCAAGCTCACTGTAGCATGTGCATGCTACCTGTACCTGTGCATGCTCCTGATCTCTGTGCTGCTGCAGATCTGCCCGTGGGACAGGCTCCTGGCACACATCACAAAGGGCAATATTTCTGCGACAGTGGATCTCATGAGTGGTAAAGTTAGCTTCTGGTATGTCATGCTTGCTGCAGGGGGGTGAAAATATGCACAGGGAGATCAGACTCACAACGAGAAAAACGAGAAAGGGCTGGCAGGCGATGAATTGCCAGACCTTAATCAAAACTGAAATCAAAAGTTATCCTAGGATATTTGTTTCGCTTGTCTCACTAAATTATGTACAATGACTCCTTACCAGTTTCCGCAAAACTGCGTGTTTTCCTCTGCCATTTCCAGCGAGATCTACGAAAAAACAACATAAACAAACGAGAGAACGCGTTCACCAGATTGTCAGAAACTATGTTGCTCAGACACTGTACAGTGTATCTTCATAAACAACAAACATGACCTAAACTCTAGCCTTAGGACAGCTTGGAAGGGCAATTTTTTAAAGGAGTCATGTTATCTCGCATGCCCTCTCCACATTTCATATTAATCTGAAACAGTTTATTTCATTTCAGATGACCAGTTCAACTTCCAGGCAGAAGCCTTTTTAATTTGCTGTAACGATAACGTTAACAAGCAACTGGTTTTAGCTAGGTATCGGGAATTAAGAGGCTTACACTGTAGTTTACAGTGCATCCTGATTCGCCAATTTTTTTTTTATCTTCGAAGCAAGCTGGCGATACTAATAGCTAATGTTACCAAACTATCTACAACCGGCGGCTACGGGAATGCAATGACAAGCTATGCGAACACCTACCTTGTGCTACACTGGCTATGCTATCTAGCCCGCAACCACTTTGTTTGTCCAAGCTTAAAACAGAAGCAGAAGAGAACATAAAAGGTTTTTCTCGCATCTAGTTTTACTTGTTGGTGTTCATTCGAGATTTTTTTTAACATGCTAACAAGAGGCTGGCAAGTAAGCTAACGTAAAGTGAACCCAGGAAATACTTCAGGCTAGTACCTTTGCTAGCTAGCCTGTTAGCTTAAATTCTTGAATTCTTTACTCAGTCGTTACACCACTTGCTTATCACCTTGTTGATATCATCAAGCCAACGCCTGGGCAGTTATTTTCCACTGATCAGTCTTGTTGCCCTCCACGCTTTCAGTTTTACTGAAACGTTCTAGGTTACAAGTTATGATGGACCGCTATGTAGGTCAAGACATTCATCCACATCGTTTGGAATGACGGGTCGTGCTGCTGTTGTGTTCAAGGGCTGGTCGGAAATCCCGAAATCGGAAGCGGCGCTCGTGCAGTGCAGCCAAACATCTGAGACTTGCTCAACTCCGCTTCAGGTTTCACTTCTCTCTGCTTTGAAATTGTCTACACATATCTGAATCTGACATGGGTGATATCTAAAATACGAGATAAAAAAAAAAAAAATGAGATTGCAGAACCAGCCAAAAGTTGCATTAGCCTACAAGTGCATGGTTTAGAGAGAACCTGGGTAACTCATGGTAAATCTTCTAGGAAATTTAGCCGAACATAGCCTAGCGACCCAGGTGTGTCACTAACTTACCATATAGGCCTACCTACTTGAATTTACTGTTTATAGAAATGGTCTATGGAAAAGGCCGCAGACAAAAGGAAGCATCTGGACAAGTGGCACAATTTGTTGGTAGGTGTTTTGTTTAGGAGTGTGAAAGTTAGAGTTTTAGTTGTAAGTGCTGCTCTAAATAGCATCTATTTGACACAGTAATTGTAGCTAATGTCAAAACAACAACAACAATAAAAAAAAAAACATTTCAGAACTGTACATTGATAGATAGATAGATACTTTATTGATCCCCATGGGGACATTCATTGCATGGGTTTAGAGAAGAAAAAATGTTACAAGAACAATGAAACATTTGTGTATTACATTTTTTATTGAAATCATAGTGCCTTTTTTCCTAGTGGTAGTAGCCTTAGAAACTACTGTTTTTGATCGTGATTTTTTGGGCTGCCTCAACCTTGTAGTCTGTGACACCTGTGAAATACATAATTCTAATGTTATAAAAACACACAGTTCATCATCATCTTATTGAATATATAAAATAAAACACTACATTAAACAATAAGTCATGAATAATAAGTCATTATATATTATCGAGCAGGAATCATTTTCTCACCCTGGCCGAGAGCCTTGCCATTAGATGACAGGTGCCAGTATCTGCGGTCAGACTGACGGGCCTGCTCCCCGTTGACAGAGCTCAGGAAGGGACCCCACAAGCTGGACTCCTTCTCAAACCTAGATGGAGAACAGTAGTAAGAACTACTCATTATAGAGAAATGAAACGCTTCCAGGTAGCATATTCGTTTTGATAATATGAATCATATTTTCTTTTATTTGGATTTGGAATGTACACTGAGATTGTGAGAATGTGTAATTATATGAATATCTCAGTCCATGGAGCTGATGTCCTTTTTTCTTTTTAGTTATTCAATTTGATCAGAAGTGTTAATTTATAAAGAGGAACAAGCTATTTCTTTATTAGTAGGTTTGCATTGGTTTGTCATTTGCATGCATTATCAAAACAAATACCAGACATACGTGAAACCAGCCTGATTTCCCTGAAGAAGTGTCAGTGCCTCAAGGAGTGACGAGCCCTTGGGAACATCCACAGAATAAGTAGAGGCCATGTTGTCAGACTTAACCACCTCAACCTGCAGATGTATTGTGGTCTGGCTTGGGAGCACTATCACAGGAGATGTAGTGTCAAGGACCAAAGTATCTGAAAAACAAACACAGATTTTTAAGAACTTATTATAATTATATACTGAAAATAAATAGTATAATTAAAGAAAAAATATCCCTTCCCTTATCAAGAACGACAATATTCATAAGTAGCTCTTATGATGGGTCTCGTTATTGTCAGAGGTACACCACCATGACGGTTCATTCATGTTTTACACTCGCGCAACTCAATACAACAATTTCCTACCATCCTCATTCCTGCATTCCTTGCCCTTGAGACTGAGGTAAGAGCGCTGCTGCAGGGCCGGTAGAGTCTGGGACATGGCCATGGGGTTGCCATACGTGCCCTTCCTCACATCCTCTCTCAGGGCCTCCATGGAGGCAGCACACGCCTGCATGTCGCTGCCCATAGCCAGCAGGGCCTGAAGTGGAGAGAGGAGAAGAAACAGTTTATAAACACACTTCAATGAGGCCAGGCGCATACCAAAGCAGTAAAGAATAATTGAGGTTTTAATATATTAAAACAACTGGAACTCCCTCCCCCAACCTCTTCGTGCCTGTCCTTCTCTTCCTTTCTTCAAACCTTTCTGTTTAATGATCACTTCTCCTCCACACCCAACACATAGCTCCATACAGATAACTTGTCTTTGTTGTATTGTTTTGTTTGTTTGTTATTGTGTTTCCTTGCCTTCCTACTATGTAAAGTGACCTTGGGTTTGAGAAAGGTGCTATATAAAATAAACGTATTATTATTATTATTATTATATTTATATTTTCTCTTCTTTTCTTTCTTTCTTTTTTTCCCCACAAATGAGTGTTACTAATATACCTGTTATCTATCTTAGAAATATTTACAAGAACATGATATTGAAAAGATCCTGGTCAGAAGATGTTGAGACAATAAATATCCTGAATACATAAGGAAGCATTATTCTTTCTAGAGAACTACTTGAAACACTTTTCATTTCCAACCCTCAAGACTGGCAATATTGATAGTCAGCCATCATATTCAGCCATGGTATCTGCAGCAGTCAGAGGTAGATCAAACTACACAACCCATTCATATAACATTATTGAGAGCACTACTCTCAGTATTATAGTTTAAGTGAGTTTGGGAACCACAGGTCTTATGACTTGTACATCAGCTCTAACCTGCACAGCCAGTCCTGTACTGAACTCGTTGCCCATGTGTCCATCAGCTCTCTTAGAGTTCAGCAGCCTCTGTTTGATGGTGTCCAGGGCCTTCTCCAGCTGAGTGGCATCCATCACATGGGAGCCAGCATTCTTCAGGCACTGCAGGGCCATCCCAGCCATGGCATATGTGTCTATCAAAGGCACCAGAGGTCAAGTCATGGAGCAAGTGAGTCTTGTGTGGCTCAGTGGATAAGCATATGAATTAAACTAGATGTACCGCATAGCGGTACAAAATATGACCGCCGCTCAGTCCTGTACATCCGTTCCGCGAAAATAAATCACACGTCAATTTGTCTCCATATTTTACTCCATCCCCCACTCTTGAAACTTTTGTGTATGCTTGTTTGGCATGCCTGAGTGTGTGTGTGCGGCTCCACAGAAAGTAGCCTACTGGTGCTGAAAAGGTGAATAGATTGTAGAATAGCCAAAGAAGATGTAGCATTGTTATAAAACCTTTAAAATCTCTAAACAATCACAAGTAGGGCAGTTCATCACAGTTCATCCATTGCAACTGGATTGATGAAAGGTCACATACACCTGTAGGCTACATTGTATTTGGGAAAAACAAAAGGTATCAGCATAATGTTATTTATTTATTTATTTATTTATTTTTATGTATTTATAAACAAAAACATCTCTGTCAGTTCCATGCCGTTTTCAACAGCTATCAAAAACAATAGCAACAATAAATCTTCTACATAAGATTTTAGCCATCTTTAGTTCATGTAATACTTTATTGTCAATGCACAAATTAAGTAACAGTAGTCTGAAACGTTATTGTTAATGCACAAATTAAGTAACAGTAGCCTAGTCTGAAACGAAATGTTGTTTTACATCTAACCAGTGGTGCAAATAACTGACATGTCCAAATGGGCCTTGATGAAATGCGTCATAGACTGTTCATACACATTTTAACGGGCCAAAGTTGAAGAGCTTTTGTCCGTTATTGTTCGCAGGCAAATATAGGCTGATTCATGTTCCCTTGCATTGTGTAACTGAGGTCCATGGCTAGTCTGGCTTTCATCAGACCAAGCTCAATCTTTTAAGAAATCAAAAAAATAAATAGCGGGCAGATCAGGCTGGGTTCACCCAGCCTAGTCCATAGGCACCGATATTGTTTAATTTTCCCGATTGAGCTATATACGCTCTGGCAATTCTAAATGCAAAAATGCATCAGGGAGTTATGACAAAAACGGTAACTAACAAACTAGATCCTTAATAGAAAGCTGTTAGCTTCCTAAGCAACAGGTAGGATTATAAGGTAGGCCTATTTACAACATAAATTGTCAATAGGCTATGCTGGCGACAATAAATAAAATCTCCTTTGAAACCAATGGTTTACTTTTACAGTATCAAGCCGGACTTAAACTGTCATATCGTGGGCGAAAAGTTGTAATAACATTCACGCAGCTCCATGAGTCAAGGAAAGCGAATGAAGTATCCACTTCTAAATGGGACCCACTACACAGTAGCTTAAGGTGTGTTGCTAAAGCAGCCATAATGAAATGAAGGTGTCATTGTTTGGATACTTCACACACACGTGCTTTTTAATTTCACAGACTACAACTACCAAGCTGTAATCAAAGCACATCGATTCCCCTCACACCCCTGCACGCACTTAAAACAAAATAAACAGGCGCCTCAGTCTCACGATGTATAGGCAAAACTGTATCAGACCGGGTGTAACGTTGGTAAATCTTCCATTGCACAGAATGATTTTGTAGCACATGCAATAAATGACAGTCGAAAAGATACAAACAGTGCTGCTATCAATTTGCTTGGTATAACCGCATTTATAGTTTTCTACAAATGCAATCAATCAAATGCCTCCATCACTCAACCAACGCTTAACGGTAACATTACCTAGGTCCTTATTGATATTACAAGATTAACGCATCTGCAGTAAAACCAAGCATGTCCGATAAACATCCTCAGATTTATTTCGCTTCAAGAAGAAATGGGAATTACACTTCATGTGAACATCGCCCTATCCTTATTAGATGTTCGCTCATGTAAATTACAGTCCTTGTAGGAAGCGTCCATTGTTTTTCCAACCCACTTTTAACTTCCAACAAAATTACGCCTCACTGCAACGATGCTCCATCTAGTGGACAAACGACTACTTCTCGCCAATACTGAAAATGCAGCCATGATGATGAATATTTATTTTGGCTTTCTTTTAATCCTACTGAATTTGTAATTATGTATCGGCCGTTCTAATACCGATAGTATGGGGCTAGTGGGGCTACATACCCACCAAATTTCATGTACCCCGGTGGTTCAGTGTCCCGGGTATCAATGACCAAAAATTCAGGGAGTAGAGGACGGGAAAAATTCTTGAATTGTGTGCATGTGTGCGTGTACAAATTTATGTTTATGTGTGTGGGTGTGTGTGTGTGTGTGTGTGTGCGTGCTTGTGTGTTTGCCTGCGTATGTGTGTTTGTGCATGTGCATGCATGCGCATATGTCTACTGTGTGAGTATGTGTCATAATGTTATGATTACTGTAAATGTATGTGTGTAAGCGTGTGTATCTGTTTATGCACATGTGTGCACATGGAATGGGTTAACATGACCCCTGGAGGCAAACATACGGAAAAAATTGATTGGTCATCCTAGGCCCTACAGTTCTCAAGATATTCACAGAGAACTGTGTCTGCCCTACCCTCCTTTCGGGGGGTCCAGTCCAGCGGGGGCTACAGATCAAAACGAAGAATGACGGTTCCATGCTATCCATGTGGGGGTACATGCCCACCAAGTTTTGTGTACCCGGTCTTTCAGTGTCCCGAATCCTTGTTGGTGTATCGCCACTAAATGTACACATAAATTATTTTATTGTAAGGCCCCCATGAACGAAAGTACACAAAACTTGGCATGCATTCGAGGGTGTCATAATGATCCTACACTTTTAATTTCGTGCAGTTTTGACCTTGTCAGCCAGAGATATTGTGATGAAAACACCTAATTTTTTGCTTTTTAATTTTTAACTAGGTGGCGCTATACATGAAATAAGTGGTAATGGGATGGGTTGACATGCCCCCTTAAGACCAACATACATAAAAAAGGTGGACCTCCTAGGCCCTACGGTTCTCGAGATATTCACAGAAAACTGTCTCCGGCCACCTACAGGCCAGTTGGTGTATAGTAACATAAATTAATTTATTGTGTGGCCCCCCATGAACAGAATTCCACAAAACTTGGCGTGCATACAGAGGATGTCATAATGATCCTACACTTCCAATTTCGTGCAGTTTTGACTATGTTAGGTCACAGATACCTTCAATTACAACACCACATTTTTACTTTTTTGTGTTTAACTAGGTGGCGCTATACATGAAATGAGTGGTTATGGAATGGGTTGACATGGCCCCTTGAGATCAACATACAAAAAAAAATGGTCCTCCTAAACCCTACGGTTTTCGAGATATTCACAGAAAACTGTGTCTGCCCTACCCTCCTTTCGGGGGGTCCAGTCCAGCGGGGGGGCTACAGATCAAAACGAAAAACGATGGTTCCATGCTATCCATGTGGGGTTACATGCCCACCAAGTTTCGTGGTACCCCGGTCTTTCAGTGTCCCGGGAATCATTGACGGAAATTTGGACATGCTAAAAGAAAAAAAAAAAAAAAAAAAAAAGACTAAACCTATATGACCGCCGCTTCGCTGCGCGGCGGTCATAATTAATTCATAAACAATGAAAAAATGAAGAATGAATTAAAAGTGTAATTCCAGTTGGAAAATACGAGTTCCAGGTCATGTTAAAGGAGCCAATCTGGGCAATTTTTACATGGATTTTGTTCGCTAGACATCGCCGAATACTGTCAATAGGAAAATCAGCCGGATTTCTCCTTTAACATCAATGTTATCATATTACTTACCAATGCAAAGAGAGTCACCATGCTTGATGAGTCCACGCTCCACAGCATGTATGAGCTTGTTGCTAACGTGTGGGTTCACTCGGACTCCACTCAAACACAAGGTCAGTATGCCAAGAGAATACTGGTAGTAATTGGTCAGTGGTCTTTGACTGACTGTAGGTTTAGCAAACAAAAGTGTTATACAATGCAGTACCAAAATAAAAAATGAACAACAGAATAGACTAATGTTAAAAGGAGAGGTTAAAATGAAATACTCTTACATGCAATATGTTCCTTTTCATTTTCCATCTGTTTCTTGAGATGTGTGAGAAGAGAGTCACTCTTCTGATTGACACTAAACGTCAGACTGTTGACATCATGGCAGGAGGATTTCAAGGCCAGGATGTACAGAGCGAGGCGACCCAATACTGCCTGACCCTTGCTGAGAGAGCTACACAGAACCAGAAATACAATACTGCCAATGAAGATACTGGCATGGATATGATGCTGTATTTCAACATTCAAAAGATCAGTGATTCCTACACAAGCTGGAGAATTTAATAGGGAGCTAATCACAATCATGATTTCTTAAAGGGTTGGAAAGGCACTATGAGCATCACAATGGGCCACCTCTCAATGTCATTGTGAAGTTTGGTCTTGAGGTTGTCCAGATGCTCAGTCTCCTTGTTGAGATTGTGAGTTGTGGAGAGACGCAGAGCCAGATGCACACTGGGATTGGGAAGACTGTCTTTGTCCTCAACAGAACGAAGCAGCTGCTTATTGAGGGAGAGTAAAAGCTTGTCATGGTCCTGTGCTGTGGGGTTAGTAGAGATAAAAAGACAGATATTGCACACACATGAAAAAACAAACATTTGAAGAGTTCTCAAGAGAAGTTACTGTTTGAAAAAATTAATTAATTAAAAAAAAAAAAAATCTTGTGTGAATGCTGTTTTTAATAACATATTTTATGATTACAATTACACCAGGAACGTGGGCAACTGAAATAGTAATGTTAAAACTTAAAATAACAAATTTGATTTAGAGCATCTTTACTTTCATTTGGAAGACCAAATCACACATATAGTTTAACTGAACACCACACTGCCCTTGCTTCCTCTGCTGTCTCAGCGTTCCCCTAGTTCACCCATTAACCTCAGTGACCTCATAAAACACCAGGATTTCAAGAAACTGAGAGATGTCACTAACACACCTGACAGGACAAAGTACAGAATAAACTTCCGTTTCCATACCCTTGTGCATGCAATGATGTGTAGTGTTACCATATAACAAACAAGTCATAACATTGGGTTTAGTGATATGGGATTAGTATTTTTTTAAATTTGTGAACTCTTTAAGTGTTTCTTTACAATATAACTCTGATTCAACTTTACATTTACAGTACTTGTCCTCCATATAGCAAAACCTACATTGGCACATTGCATTCAGCAGGAACACTCAGGCTGGTTGTGCTGATCACACTGTTATCACACAGAGCTGTATGAATGTTGCAACAATCTGAATGCTGCTGCAATTCTGTGCATTCCCCCACTATCACTGTTCTGGTAGAACTTCAAGAGCCAATAGCACACGAAGCAATACCACCAGAGTGAAATGCCAACTATTACATAACAATTATTTCACTCAGGCTTTCAAAATGAGTCTATAAAAACGTTATAATAACTTGATAATTACCACATGGTTTGGCAGTTGCCAGAACAACCAGAGCACTCACAATGCAGAAAATGACATTCATAGTTGACCTACATGAGTAGAGATGCGTTAGGACATGTATGAAGTCGTTTTAAAACAAGGTTACCGTTTATGCTCTATACTGAGGCTCAACTTGGTCAGCATCTAACCTTGTAATTGTCATATACTTAACCACATTAGTCATTTGTACCTGTTCACTATTACTAATACATCATACATTACAAGTGAGTATAGCCTACCTACCTCTTTCAGGTTGAACCACACTTCTTCTCCACAGCTACAGCACAGTGGCAAATTTGTTGACTCCCATCTTATGCATGGCTTAGTTGAATCACGTGACGTTTTTAGTGGGAGGGAATAAACAGAGTTTGTGAAATCCATTTTAGGTTAATCTATTACATTGGACAATTTTCGAGGATTATTTTTAAAGCAACACAAAAGAGTTTTTTGTACCTTAAAATAATGTTTCCAAAATTGTTTCCGTGGTTCATCAACTCGTAACAGGGTGAACGGCACTTATGCATTCGCTTCGCGGCCCTTTATTGGCTATAACCGCACTATGTAAGTTTGCCAGATCGGGTAGCGGGTTTGTAGTTCGATGGAATGAGACATAAGAAACTACACATTTTACTTGTATGATGTTGCAATACATCGTACTTTCATAAAATCATGCAACATATTCTACCTTGTCTATGGACATCGTTATTTGCTAAGCCATTGCTGGATAAACAAATAGCGTGCGTGCGACAGAGGAAAAGTTCTTTGGTGTTGCTTTAATAGCCTAATCTTAATTTCAGGTTTACTAGGCCTATTTCTAAGCCTTTTTCGAGTGTAGGTAAGATATCCTATTTCTTGCTAGAACATTTCTTACATGATGGTCGAAGGTTAAGTTACTTATTACTTTTGACAATTTAAATTTAATGATTGCATCTTGTATAGTGAGGCATAATTATTATTTTAAAATTGCTAAATGAGTGCCTTGAAATTTGACATGTTTTAACCTTAACTGGGGGCGGTGTGTGTAAACTACAAATTCCAGAATGTTCTGCACTGATCTAGAAATGTGTCAAGGCCATTCATGAACACTTGAAAACCCGAAACGCCGTTTCTCTGCATTGTTGCAAAGAGTATGGGGCTTCTATACTCTTTAATTGGTAACCTTACCTTGATATGTAACAATGTTGTTAGTGTTGTATGAAGTTCTCTGGAAGTAGACTAGTGGCTACACTGACAGCTGCATCCTATGGCTGCATCCTATACAGATAAACAAATCGACAAGGGGGCGGGACAATTATGCTAGCTAACTGTAATGTAGCACATGTTTTCGTATGGCAAACAGTCACCGATCGGAATATTGAGCTCGTTTGATTTATAGTAACATCTCGCCAGTTGTAAATTATTTTCCATGTGGTGTCCTGTACTAACAAGAGACTATATGGAATGGAATATAATACGTTGAGAAACCAACTCGCTAGCAGGCCAGATTACTTGCTAGCTAGTAAGCTAATGCTGCTCATCTTTCTTGGTCATTTTAACAGTTTCTTAGCTTGTCCGCCAGCAGACTTTACTTATGATTTTTGTGTGGTGGAACCTCATTTAATTTCCAAATCGGTGAAACAGCACTTTTAAAGGTATGGTGTGAAATGTTAATGTGTGTGGCGCTGACGACTTATTTTAATAATCTATGCAATGCGAGGTAGCTTGTTGCTAACTAGGAGGTAACTTACAAATAACGTTACTTAAACTGAATTAACCATAATCAAACAGAAACATTGTGTTAATGTTATAGGTTATAGAATGTGTTCAGGTTTACAATCTATTGCCAAAAAGGCATGCGATGTAATTTAATGATAACGACAGTCCAAACTACGTTATTACACTATTAACTCAAAAACAAGTTTTAAATCGTGCTCTCTCTCTCTTGTATCTTAAAGTTGTGGCCTAACTTGATGTTTACAGGTACACTGATTTTAGAGGAAATCCACGCGAAGATCATTGTTTTATTGCGGCCCTATAAATTAAATGTGCCTATTTGTAAGTGAAATTAGATGGCTACTGCCATGACTTGTAGTTAAATCACTGCAGCTGTTTGTTGGTGGACATTCTCGGTATCAGTGCTAACCACAATGTTTTCCACTATTGAATCACGTCATATAAAGCCAACAGCCTATTCAAACGTATGAGGTAATATGTCAACTGCATGTTTCCTCCCTAGGGTTGCCACAAATCAGTTTTCACTACGTGAAGATGCATCATCCCAGCCCAGCGAGCAGTGAGCTGGGGTTCTTCCCCCCACCCTTCTCTCCTCACCGCCATATTCCTGACTTGACTGTCTCAAAAGATTCCACCAGTGCAACATGCCACTTCTCAGGGGCAGACTCCAGGATAAATACGTGAGTTACCTCTGCATCCTATAACAGACAATTAGTAGTCTATAGACTGTTCATACTGCATGATGTTAACTGTTATGATGGATACAAGGATACAAGGAAGTTTATTGTCACATGCATATAGTTACTGGAAGTAAGAAATGCAGTGAAATTATGTCTGGTGTCAGCCTATTTGTGCATTTATTGGGGAGTGCAGTAGAAGAGGGGTTTAGTAGATTAAGTGGCAGGGGGTGCATAAGAAAGGTGGGGGAGGATTGGGTTTGGGGGGGGGGGCACCAACAAGGAGCATCCAAGAGCAACAGGGGCAAGGAAACCCTCCTTTACCAAGGAAGAAACCTTGGGCAGATCCACGGCTCAAGGGGCTAAACCAACTGCCAGGGTCTTGGTGTGTGTGTTGGGGGGATGACAGGGGAGATGGGATAGTGTGCTGTGTATGCGGGGAGAGGGCAGTGTGCAATATGTGTGTTGGGAGAAGCTTCCTCATGAGACAATGTGCTGTGTATGGGGGGGGGGGGGCAGTGTGCTGTAAGTATGTTGGGGATGTGTGTTGGAGAAGCTTCCTGATGAAATAATGTGCTGTGTAGGTAGGGGAGAGGGGGGTGGGCAGTGTACTCCAAGTATGGTGAAGGGACTTACTATTGCAAGCAGAGTACTGTATGTATGATGTATGTGAGTGATGACAGTGAAGATGTGTGTGTGGGCGGGAGGGGAGTGGAGCAGTGACTGTGTGTGTGTGTAGTGTGTGTGTGGGTAGGTGGGGGCAGTGTTCTGTAAGTATGTAGAGGATGTGTGTTGGAGAAGATCCTGAAGACAAGGCTTACTGTAGCTAGCAGTGTGCTGTATGTATGTGAGGTGATGACAGTGATGATGTAAGTGTGTGTGATGGGGGTGGGGGGCAGAAAGGCTAGGCAATCAAGGACATGGGTAGATAGATGGAGGAGAAATCAAAAATAATAAATAAAAAGTTCTATGGAGATGTGCAAAAGTTGGAGAAAGTCAGGTGTGTGTGTGTGTGTGTGTGTGTGTGTGTGTGTGTGTTTGACGTGTGATGAAATAATAAAATAAATAAAAGGTCTGTAGCATAGGGAGAGGGATGTAAAAGTGCTAAAAGTCATGTAGGTGTGTGTGTGTGTGTGTGGGGGGGTTAACAGAGAGTTAACATAACTGGTTTGATGATGTTATACAGTATAGATAACCGATTAACAACAGGATTGCACACAATGATTGTGAAGTATGATGAGGCAGATTCTTTCCTTTGGGAGGAATGTAACCTTGCTTTGTCTTATGTTATGCCTGCAGGAGCTGGGAGAGGCGTTGCTTGAGAAAGCATAGAAGGAGAGCAGACGATGAGTGAGTCAGTTGACCCAAATGTTTTATGCAGGGTGATTTATTGAGATGTGCATTTTAGCACATTATGATTGGTCCCTTACATACCCCGCAGTCATTATTATTTTGTCTCAATACGCCTTCAGAGGTAGTCCTGTTTTATTCCCCCATCTTAATACGGTTTTCTATAAACTGGGTTATATACCCTGTGCTGATACAGTGGGAACGTGATTATTATTGTTGTAGTGGTTATGAATGAAACTTCACATCACTGTGTGTCTTTGGTCCCAATCTTCTCAGAGCTTGCAGTCCCAAAAGAAGGCGGCTGACGGGGGAGGAGCCCGTGGAGGATCCAAAGTCTCACTGGTCTCTGCACTGCTCTGCTGCGGCAGCAGTGGCCTCTGTGGACCCTACCCCTGCGCTGCCTCAACCTGACCTGAGGGGCCGGCGTGTGGGCCTGGTCACCCCCAGTGCCCCCACTCCTCTCCCTCCTGCCACAGACGCGGACGGGTCCTGCATGGAGGTGGAGGCAGCACAGAGGAGACTGCAGGAGATTGAGGAAAGGTCATTGGCTGCGTTTTATCCATACTGATTATGGTCATGACCGTCAGTTTACAGTCTGCAAATGCAGTGATACATTGTTGAATGGGTGTTCCATTTCTCTATAAGATAATATCCTTTCATTTGACAACGTCAATATGAACTTATTTGAGGGGGTTAACGAAGATGAAGAGAGGGAATCATCAATCATTAGCTGCTTTCAGACAGGTGTAAGTCTGCATGTTCTGCGGATATCAAGTGGTTGGGTCTTATATCTGAACAACATAACTGGACATTTGGAACTCCGAACTTAACCGGCTCTTACACTACTCCGCTCCTAGTATTTCAGACGGACATTATGTAAGTGAGCTCATGTCTGAACGAAGTGAAGAACATGCAGAGATTCTGTTCATGTGCATGTTCAACCTGTTCAACCACGTGGAGATTATGTTCATGTCATGTGCGTCAATGTCGTTCACACATAATATCTGCATGTAAGCATCATATCTGAATCACCCAAAGGCTTTGACAAAGATCTGCATATAGTGTGGAGGACATGTCTGAAAACAGTTAATGTTTGCATTTTATCCATACTGACTATGATCATGACCATAATTTTAGTCTGCAAATGCAGTGATACATTGTTGAATGGGTGTCACTGTCCACTTTTCTAGAAGATAATATCATTTCATTTGGCAATGTCAACATGAACCTTATTTGAGGGGGTTAAAGAGGATGAAGAAAGGGAATTGTATTTAAAGTTTTGTAACTAAGGTTGAGTCACACAGGGTTTTGGTGAGGTCAAGAGTGTTGTGACTTATCCAACTGGATTCAGTACATTTTATTTACTGTCTGTGTAGCTGAATCCAATGGAACAGTTACAGACTACTATGAATACAGTGGATGTTAGTTTGGCAGAGTCAGGCTAACAAGAACTACAGTGTGTAGTGTGTAAGGAGAAGAATATACCAAACATGTCACATTCATCCATGATTGGTCCATGACATCCAGTGACCATGTTTTCTCTGTTGTGCAGAATCACATTAGAGGATGACGATGACGAAGAGGACCTGGATGTGGAGCCGGCCCAGCGGCGGCCTGTGCTGGTCCTGTCCGACAGCTTAAAGGCGGGGCTGCAGCGCGGCATCGGAGACATTCTGCCCCACAACGTGGCCGAGTCTGTGTGAGTATAAAGTCCATGCTACCCGTGGGTCTCCATTCTGTCCTTCTAAACAGGGAGCCTGAGTGGAAGTTTACTTGGGGCAACCTGTGCCAACACCATAATCCACAGCCGGGACAACCACCTTGTGCCATTATGAGTGGGATCCCCTTGTATCCTGTTGTTGGAGCAACAGGGATCAGAGATCGAGTCACTTCTCTTTTGGTCAATGTAGGTCAATAACATAATGTAGATGCTACATATTATCATATCTCTCTCTCTCTCTCTCTCTCTCTCTGTGTCTAAGTAGGAGTCATTCATGCATGCAGTTGGTGGTGTGGCGCCCCCCAGAGGACGCTCTGGCCCGCCGGCTGAAGGACTCCCTCCAGCGGCAGCGCAAACAGCAGCAGCAGTTTGCCAGCAGGCAGTCCACCAGCACGGCGACCAGTGGCAGCGCCGGAGCCCCGGCCACCCCACCGCCGCAGGGGCACCTCAGAGACTTCAGCGAGGGGGCCCTGAGCCCAGGCTACGGCTCGTCAGCGGCCCAGGAGTCTGGGGAGGAGGACATGGAGTTGTAGAGGCACAACTGGGCCTCACCACCATTTTGTGTGTCGGACCGGGTGGCGTGCCACCATTTTGTACGTCACTGATTGCTCTGGTGTCTAGAGCAGAGGGCTATATGCAGAAGTGTCGGCTGCGTGTATTCACTTAGGGAGTTATTACTTGCCAAAAAAGAAACGCCATTTATCTATGGTTTTGGAATTGCACTATGGTTAATTGAATGATGGTTATGGTAGTGTCACAATGTGCAGATGAGAAACAGCTTCGGTGCTACAGGGACCACAGCGAAGGACTATCTGTTTTGGAAAGTTTATTGCCATGTACTGCTTTGTATTTTTCAGCAATTCAGTGTAAATCACACCAGTAATAGTACAAGTATAAATCAAGTCTTGTTTTGTTACATAAAGCTGAGCAAACGCGTTGGAAAAGTACTGTTCAACAGTTCAATAATTCCTCCCCAGACAAAATATTACTTGGGTAAGAACATCGGTGCAATACCACTTTTGGTGAATGTAATTTCAGTTGCTGTTTGCCATTTCTTTTTTCTGTCTAAGTTTGTATGGCTTTAAAAGAGAAGAGCTATTGAAAGATATGCACTAGCACATATCTGTTAACATGCTTAGCTGTCCTTTCAAAAAGACGTTTCCAGTGTAATTTTCTTGTCCTTAAAAGGGGGAGTAAATGCACAGCGTGGACCCAGATCCGACAGTGGATTGTCTGTAGGATTTCAGGACATAAAAGTGCATGGCCATACTTTCTGCCTTAAGAAATAAATGGTGTCTACAATTATATTTGGGTTGTAGATAGAAAAATGTACAAGTGTATTGCATTTATCATATAGTAAATCTTTAATGTTTGTGTGATTTTTTTAAAAATAAAATAATTATGGCTCAACATATTTATGACAGAGACTTTATTTATAAAAAAGTACATTGCATTGCATTGCACTATAAGCATACATTTAAAACAAAGAAAACACTGATTTGGCAGCTTGGGTTGTGTTGATTTAGACTTGTAAAAAAATAGGTTAAAACTAAGCCAACTACATGTGAGACAGGATACATAAGGTCACCATGACCTAGGTTAGGTCACCATGACCTAGGTTAGGTCACCTTACTGCTGATCACAGACATTTATCTGTCAGTGCGTGGAGATACACTGCTCTCTAAAGGCTAAGGGATCAACCTTTATCCCAGCTGTAAAACTTCATCACGGCTCCAACTGCTGAGGAAGGCATTTGACAGAAACCATCAGGACGTTCCCCTTTGAGCAGGGTTGCACGTGCTGCGTGTGACCACTCGAAATGTTCTGACCTCTCCTATATCTATGCCATTTTTAAGGGATTTGGTAACACTGTGATGTATGTAACTTACAATGTTTGTACCCACCCTGGTTTAAGGGAGACATTTTATACAAAGGGCATTTTTGTATAAAAAATAACATATATTTATGCAGGAACACAGGGTATGTATATAATGAAATCTGCATGTCTAATGTTATATCTGTTTCCGTAACTAGGTGCTGTCCTTATTTCGCCGTTTTAAAAGGCCAACTGCTTTCCTGAGTATCTGGAATCTGAGGACACAGATGAAACAACCTTAAATGACCTTGCTTAGATTTATCCTGGATTTAAAGTTTCATTTACATAACTGACAGTGATAACTGACACGGCTGCACAACATAAAGTAAGTAAGTCAAATGTAGGCTATTCCTAAAGCACATTTATAAACAGCTTACACTGGCCAAAGTGCTGTACATAATGCATTAAACAGACAAAAGTACGTAAACACATCTACACATTAAAGGTTGTATCAGCGATTTCAGGGCCAAACACAAATTAGCACATTCATCTAATCTTTCCCCTAACAATCCGCTAGCCGTCTGCCCCATAAGCAGGCCGTCAAAAAAAAAAAGTCTCTATAGGCAGCCTAGGCTCCGAGATCTGTACACAAAAACAATTGCTACCAACAAGGGTTGGCAACCCACTCGAAGGCAAAATAAAGTGTTTTAACTACCGACGACATGTGCGTTTAGGAGAGTTTTAATTGCACAGGAGGGAGGGGAAGGGAGTAGCGAGCTAGCTCTCTGTTTTGTTTGAACATCAACAGAAGTGACGGATACAACCTTTAACTAAAGACAGCAAACACAGACTTAATACTATGTGCAACATGACTTCCCCAACAAGGGTGCACAATCATATTCTTTAATGAGCTGATATGACAGGGCTTAAAGCAAGGACAATGTCCTATTATTTATTTTCAAATCTGGCCCTAGCCCATGCCTGAATTCAGGCACAATGCCTGCAGAACTTAAAGCCATGTGAAGATGACACAAAACAGGGTGAATTAACCAACCAGACTGAAGGACGTTCTGTCACATACCGTTTCCAGGTAGGAGCCGGTCAGCTCGGTGGGACCAACGGCCAGGTGAGGAGGGCTGTGCTGGTGGGTCCGGCTCTCGGAGTGCAGCTGCCGGATGCGGCTCTGTAGGTGCCGGAGAAGCTTGTAGGAGGCCAGGTCCTGAGAGCGGAGGGCAGACGGGGGGTTTTGGGGCACCGGGGACGAAAGTGTGGCCGAGGGCATGTTGTCAAAGTCACCGCCCTATTAGAAGTAGAAAACGAGAGAGGAGAGAGAGATGAAGATACCTGAACCCACACAGGGCCATTAAAGGGACATAAATAATTACACATAAATTGAACTCAGTGACAGTGAAGCTTATTGGTCATGGCAGACTCCTCTTTTTTAATAAGAAAACCAACAGAGAATGATGAAGCATGCTTTCCAAACCCTCATTAGTTCATAGATCACACAGACATTTTTTAATGGTCAATAAATCACTAATGGGTTAATGTTGTATCCTCTACTGTCTCATTCCCATGTGCCATGTGTATGTTAAAGGTCAGTGGACCAGGTACCAAGGAGTGAAATTAATAAATGGAATTTGATGGCAAATCGAATGATAACTTCCTGTCACTAAATCAAATATTTATTCCTGCGGATGTAATTGTAGCACCATGCCTCAAAACAAGGGTTTCAATGACCAACAAATCACTAAAGACTCACTGTACAGCCATTGGTGGGATTCTCTACTGTCCCATTTAGTAGTTAATCAACAGTTTAAATGTCACAGACCATAATGACAAATACAATATATGACTTGGCTGTGTTCTCAGTCTCAAACACAGATTCTGCTGAGGGGTGTGTAGGAGTGTACCATGGTGAGCTGCCTCATCTCCTCCTCCAGACGCTGAAGCTTCTTCTCCTGGTCTGAGCGCAGTCTTGGAGTTCTTCTGCACCAGTGCATGACAACAGACAGAGAAATCAGACAAAGGCACGGTTGACTACATAACTATGACATTGTCACCTTCCTAAAATTTTTGGTTAACTTTTTTATTATTTTCTGAAAAATCTAAGACAAATTACTTATGGCATTATTTTAGGAAGGTGACGACATATAGTTTACAATTCTACCCTAAAACACTGTAGAATAGTTGTACATATTAGTAGAAAACACAAGCCACTCTACGATATAGTAGAGAAGGTTAGGAACTCAAAAAACTCTAACAGAACCCAGAGAGAAAAAAAGTTGGTAGTTGAGACTCCTCTCAATATCTACAGTTACTATTAATAGCTGTAAATAACTAAAATAACTACTGAGAGGTTAAGTAATTTAGTGAGTTAAACTAGCATTCTACTCTAGTAACTTAAATGCCAACTAGTATAAATATCTAAATACCACAGCAGTTACTGTACCTTCTCTTGAGCAAATCTGCTTTGCATCTGTAGGTAGCAATAGTATCATCAATAGGAAACAATTACAGAGTTACACTATCTACTCAACAATGCAGGCCTCGATATAGAGCTACCGAATAAGAAGGACATTAATTTCTGCATATATCACACTTATATATATATATATCATATATCACACTTGCATTCTAAGGGTACAAGGGCTGGGACACACCAACCCAATGTCAGAGAACTAATTGGAGATAAATGCTGACTATTGTGTGGCCTTATGTCTAGCACAGGCGTGATGCAAGGCATTCTTTGGTGTTACTCTTATTTTGGCTATGGGATGTACATTTGTACGTGGAATACAGCGTTATGTTTGAGATAATTCTCTGATTGTTTAACACTCTGTAAAGCGCCATGAGACATGTGTAATGTTTTGGTGCTTTATAAGTGAAATTAAATTGAATTGAAATAAGGTGTTGATTGAAGCTCCACATACATGACAGATCTTCGAATTCAGTCATTCCCTAATGTCCTTTCATCCTCATCAGTAATGTGGTAACATTAAGTCTCTTTTCAGAATAGAAGTTGTCTGGTATGCTCAATCTCAGAGGTGCTATCATATTAACCAATGTGATGATAATGTTTTAGCATTAGCATTGTGTGTGCAAATTGCATGTTTTTTGTATATTGCATAAACATGTGAACATATGCAAATTTGACATAGCTGTGTGAAAACTGATTTTATATTAAATTTCAGTAGAATACTCATAGAAACAGAAACTACATAAATGTGTATAATGGGTTAACTTTTTGATATTACAAATAAATACTGATACTTGAACATTATTCTATGTTAAGATTTTATTACATCATATTGTATTGGAACATCTCGATTTCTCCTCAGAGTTTTCAGACTTGCTAAGATCTTAGCCATATTGTCCATCCCTATTTTCAAGCCCCACTTACTTGTCCAGCTCAGCCGTTAGCTCCTCCTCAAACCTTCGGGCCAGCCGTGCAGCGGTCTTCTCCTTCCACTGGCTCATGCTCCTCTGGACCTGCCGCAGCTCCTCGTCCTTGTCCCTCAGCTGTCGGCGCAGTGAGTCCACCACACCGCCCTCCAGAGCCCCGCGCAGCTGCGGCCGGTTCAGGATGCTCAGCTCCTCTATGTGCTCCTTATTACACACAGACCATGAGTCAAATACATAGGACTGTGTGTGTGTGTGTGTGTGTGTGTGTGTGTGTTTGTGTGTGTGTGGTGTGTGTGTGTGTGTGTCTGTGTGTGTGTGTGTTTATTCAGGGGAAATAGACTGAGCATTGAGCTCTTTCACAGCAATGCCCTGAGTTTACAAACAACAAATCAAACAAAAACAATTATGTGCTGGGAGCGCCAGTGTATCGAAGGGCCGACATCAGCAAGGCACTCTCAAACTGACACAGTCCAACAGGAGCTATGCACAAGCATATCAGCGTCCTTCTCCTGCGTTATTAGGCCAGCTGACAGTCCACCGACTAGATCAGCCACTGACGTTCGTAGACTGAGAGACCTTCTCCCAGCTGAGAGTCAACCAACTACATCAGCCATTGAAGTTCATAGGTTGATGAGGAGTCTTACTCCTAGCTGACAGCCACTGAGTCCATAGACTGATGAGTTGACAGCAGTGTTATGGAGGATATGCATAAGTGTAAGTGTAAATGTTCATCTCTGTTGCAGGTGAGCAGGTGAACTACACAACTTAATTTAGTGAGAACATTTGAAGAACTTAAGTATGTGAGAAACTAGAGTATGTGAGAAAGTGAGGATCTCACTTGTATGAGTCTCTCCCGCAGTGTCTGCAGGGCTCTCTCCTTCTCCATAAGCATCTGCTCCCTCTCAAGACGAAGCTCGTGTTCCTGAAACCCATCCATAGACACATGGGAGATTAATAATGCATTTCAGTGGTGCTATCACTCTGTGTGTGTGTGTGTTTGTGTGTCACACTGTGTGTCGTACCTTGTCCTGTCCTAATTTCTGGTTGGTGTGTTTCTGTAACTCCAACTCTTGCTGAAGCCCGGAAATGAATGTCTGGAACTGCAATCTAAGGGCCTGGAGCGTCTCCACTGCTTGGCCTAAAGTGCAGCTGTTTTCCAAACACAGTGCAGAAACATGTCAGGACAACCAAAACAATCACACACATCAAGTCTGGCCTGAAGTCATTTCCTGCACATGACTCCTTCCACATGACCCTATCTCTCTCCCACTCATTTCCTGCTACGCTCCACTGTCCTATCATTAAAGACTAGAAAAGCCCAAAATAAATCTTACAAAAAATGGCATAGGGTATTTGGTATGGGGTCAGCATATTCTTTCTGTTTGCAGAAAACTTGTGTTTCACAGTGACCGTATGGATGACACACAGGATTAGTAATTAGTAAATGAATTGAGATTAAAAGCAGTGGAATTCTGTTTCAGTTCCATTTGAGAGAGGTCTTCAGGTATATCTACACGTTTGTCTATCTGAATATTAGCAGCACAGGCGCAGAATGTACATACTAGTTGGGCGAGGGCAGTAGTCTTTGCAGTGTGCTCCAGTGAAACTTCTAAGGCCCATGTAGTATAAACGGCTTAAACAGTCAGTCAGCACTGATTTAAACAGTCAGTTAGCACTGATTTAAAGTCAGCTTTGTGTATTAAGAGAGCTTTAAGAGAGATCATCAGGTTCACTATCTTACACGCTTGCTCATTGTGTCCTCATAAACCTCCTTACAGTGACACAACCAGCCCTGTGATTATGTATGTATGCACTTCAGAGAAAATAGGTGCACCTGAGCAGTGTGTTTCCATGTCCACCATTTCCCAGCATACTCTGCAGGGTTTGGCACTCCATCTGCAGCTCCTGAGCCCAGCGACGCTGCTGCTGCTCGTGCCTCTCCTGCGCCATCTGGTGGTCGCGCTCCTGCACTGCAAGTGTAGCCTGCAGAGACTGCAGCTGTGCCTCTGACTGCTGGAGAATCTGTCTTAACCTCAGGCTCTCCATCTGCGCCTCCTAACAACACAGTGATTAACACATAGGTGAGTGAGAGAGAACACTCTTCAGCAGGACTAATGGGAGGAGGAGGGTGGTGCTCACTTGCTCTGCCCAGTCACTGTTTTGTTGGTTCAGTTCAATTGCAAATGTTTCTTTTTATTATTATTATTATTATTATTATTATTATTATTATTCTTTTTTAAGTATTACACGTAGGGACAAGATGCAAATCTGATGCAAAAATGAAATGGCAAACACCTCTGGAGTTCATTCAATAATTTGTAATCTTAATACAAACATGTATTGCATTGTGTGTGTGTGTGTGTGTGTGTGTGTGAGTGTGTGTGTGTGTGTGTGTGTGGTTAACCTGCTCTGCTTGTTTGCGCTGCCTCAGTAGCTCTGCCTGATGCTCCTCTCTAAGCGCTTGCACCATGGCGGCCTGTGTAGACGACTGCTCCCTCTGCTGCAGACACAGCTCATTTTCCAGCGTCTGCACCTTCTGGAAACATGCAGACAAGAGCTGGGTTAGTAGCACATAGGTTAAGAAAAAAGGAGCGTTGAATGGATGGATATATGGATAGACTGGGTGTTTAATTTTAATTTAATTTAATTTATTGTGCTTATAGAGCGCCAAAACATTACACATGCATCATGGCGCTTTACAGAATATAGGCAATCAGAGAAAAAAGAAAAGAGGAAGAAAAGAAAAGAAAGAGAGAAAGAAAGAAAGAAAGAAAGAAAGAAAGAAAGAAAGAAGGCCCATGGGTAACAGGGGCGAGGAAAAACTCCTTAGAATTGGAGATACATATAGGAAGAAACCTCGAGCAGATCCACGACTCAAGGGCCTGACCCATCTGCCTAGGGTCAATACGGACAGTAAGGTCTGTACACATGACAAATGCATATGATAGTCAGGGTGGAGAATGGTGTTTAAAGCACCTGAGGTGAAAGTTTTAAGAGGTGGGATGATTACGTATCCGGTATGATAATGCATTAATCATGATTTAGTGAGAGAAAGTGCAAATAGTCCGGCGTTGGAATTGTCCAGGGAAAGTGTTGTGACCCAGGGTAGAGGCCACAACAAAAGAAGGAGTTGAGAGGTTAGATTTGAACTAAAATATGGATTTATTAACCAAATGTGTGAGCTGGGTCCAAGTCAGTCATCAGTAATGCATGAATGTTGTATGTTTGCAATGTGGCTGAGTGCTGTGTTGCAGGACCAAAATCCAAAGTACTGTAAGAATGACCCTCTCAAGAGGAGAGGAAGCAGCCCTTTATATCTGGACACCTGCACACAGGTGCAGCTCATCAGCTCGTTAGCTTCCCGATATTTCTGAAAATAAGTAGACAAAAGGGGGATACGACTTGATTTAGCCGCCTGCAGCCATCTTAAGCTGACTGCGTAACGTGATTACCGGTATTTCTGAGATTCTGATACGTTTCCAACCGTGACGTATGCACAATTTCGGGTTGAAAACGTAACAGAATCTCAGAAATAATCACGTTATGCAGTCAGCTTAACACGGCTGCAGGCAGCAACATCAAGTCGAATCCCCCTAAAGAGACACGAGTAGAAGGCCTAGCGACCCGTCACACTGGGGGATTGTTGGATGGTTCAAAAGAAAGACAGACACTGAAAAACGTGTGTATCTGACATACCAGTAATATAGTCACTGCCTTTAGTTATACTCACGGCCTGCAACTCCAGCATTTTGCTCTGAAGGCCTAACGCATTCCTCCTCTCCTTCTCCACCTCGGCCTGCAAGTCCGCTTGCGCCCCCTGCGCCTCCCTCTCCATCCTCCTGCGCTGCTCCTGCAGCGCCGCCTCCCTCTGCTCCTCCCACCTCCTCTGCTCCTGATCCAGGGCCTTCTGCACCTGTCCTCAGAGAAGCACAAGACACGGTTCAGCCCCTAGCAAAAGTACTCAACCCCTGCCTGGGAACCACCTACTTCAACAGAATATTATATCTAAGCAAGCTAGAATTAGAAAAAACTCCACTAGCACACTTTAGATGTCTGAAAATTGCCCGCTATTTGGAGCTGGTATAAATGCCAGTAGCACATATTTTTGGAGATTCTTCTCCAACAGAAAGCAGTTTGTAAAGTCCCCTGTCACTCGTGGTGTCCCCCAGTGTTCTGTACTTGGGCCCCTCACTTGCTCTGCCCAGTCACTGTTTTGTTGGTTCAGTTCAATTGCAAATGTTTCTCATATACATCCTCCCTCTTGGCCAGATTATTCGCAGCCACGGTCTCAACTTCCACTGATATGCAGAAGACATTCAACTCTATCTTACCACTCCCTCACCCTCTGACCCCCCACCACACTCCCTCACTGACTGCCTCTCTGACTTAAAATTATAGATGCAAAACAATTTTCTCAAGCTCAACACAGACAAAACCGAAATTCTGCTGATTGGCCCAAAAAGCATCCTTACCAAATCGCCCCGTCTCACTCTCAACATTGATGGCTCATCTGTCCACTCTACCCCTGTTGTTAAAAACCTTGGCATTCAGCTTGACTCCACCCTTAGCTTTGATCCTCATATCAAATCACTCACTAAGATTGCTTTTTTTCACCTGCGTAACATTGCCCACCTCCGACCCTTCCTCTCTGCTAGTGATGCACAGACTTTGGTTCACTCTTTCATTATGTCCCGTTTAGATTACTGCAACTCACTTTTCCTTGGTCTCCCCACTAAAACCCTTCAAAGACTACAATATATTCAAAACTCTGCAGCCAGGCTCCTCACCCATACCAGACGATCAGCACACATCACCCCCATTCTCCATCAACTCCATTGGCTACCAGTTCCGTCCCAGATCAAATACAAAGTACTACTACTCATCTTCAAAGCCCTCCACAACCTTGCTCCCCCCTACATCTGCGACCTCCTGACCCCTTACACTCCTTCCCGCTCACTCAGATCCTCTGACCAAAACCTCTTGGCTATCCCCCGCCCAGACTCTCCACCCTGGGTGACAGGTCCTTCAGTGCCTTGGCCCCCAAACTCTGGAACTCCCTCCCCCAACCTCTTCGTGCCTGTCCTTCTCTTCTTTTCTTCAAAGCACATCTCAAGACCTTTCTGTTTAATGATCACTTCTCCTCCACACCCAACACATAGCTCCATACAGATAACTTGTCTTTGTTGTATTGTTTTGGATTGTCTGTTATTGTGTTTCCCTGCCTTCCTACTATGTAAAGCGACCTTGGGTTTGAGAAAGGCGCTATATAAAATAAACTTATTATTATTATTATTCTATAACTAACTCATGTGTAACTCCATGTAAATGGATATTAAATCTATCTGGTACCTTCTCCTCAGTCTCTCCTCTCAGCTGCTCCTCGTGCCTCCTCATGGCCTCCTCCTGTGTCTCCAGAGCCCCCGTGAGCCTCCTCACCTCCTCCTCCTTCAGCTAAGGACACCGAAAAGAGTGATGTCAGTATTCAACGGACGGATATTCCTTAATTCTCCTGCTCCATGCCGGTTACTGACAACCTAAACGTATCCTCTGTATTTCTCCACATTTATCTGTACCAATAAGGAGCCATTTGTAAAGATTGAAGAGGTTGGCATAACCATAGCTATTATCAAATATGGGAGTGTACAGATATTAATACTCAGCAACTTCCTCTACAGAGGTAAAGATAGGTAAAGGTAACACTGATCAGATGTGTAGGTGTAGATGCAGATCCAGGTGTACTGACCTTGATGCAGCTCTCCAGGAACTCCATGTGTTGTGTGTGGGACTGGGCCTGTTCTCTCAGTGCCTCAGACTTCAACTCCTGGGCCTGCAGACGGACCTGCAAAAACTCTCATCTATAACTACTCAACATTTTATGGATGACAATTCAGTTTGGTTTGCTTATAGGGACCCAGTTTGCCTCAATAGAATATAAACAAATAAAAACATCCCTTTAGTATAGAATTACGAACCCCTACAGACAGAGTTGTCTCTCTCACCTGTTGAAGATTCTTCTCATGGTCCAGAGACAACTGTAACCTATGTGCCTCCAGCGCCTCTTCCTAGGAATGAGAAATTAAAGTTATAACCAAGCTATAGCGCAGACACTTACATATGCATACATGTGTGCTCATGTGAGCATTACTGTTTGATTGTGTATGCCCAAACCTTTTTACGCTGTCCCTGCTCCTGAATGTCACTGCATTGTTTGTGATGCTCTTCCTTCTGAGTGTTGAGCTCCATCTGCAGGGCGCTCCTCTCCTGTTGCAGTCCCAGCAGCAGCACCTCTTTCTGGGCCACAATACGCTCAAGCGCCCCCACCGTCCCCTCCTGGTCCTTCAGCTGTCTCTGCAAGCACTGTGGAGTATGAAGACATTTGCCATAAAGAGAATCTAACAGAACCCATTGGATATGTCTATGCACTCATAAACATATTGTTGAAATCAATGTCAGCATGTTTATTTTTTTAATAAACGTCCTTGAACCCACACGACAAAAAAAAACCACTGACAACCTCAAAGAAACATAATCCAGGCCCAGTAGCCCTTAAGATGTATCCATGGAGAGCTACAAATAGCTCTTAGCCAGTCTATGGTTTTTCCACATCAGTGGAGGGAGCTGGATGACGTTTCTCCCTGAGCAGAAACCTCAGGAGGACTCACACTTAGCCATGGAGTGAGACGAGGAGAGCAAGAAGACTGACCTCCTCCTGCTCCTCTCTTAGTCTGCTGGTGTTGGTGAGCTGGACCTCCAGCTCAGTGCACCTCCTCCTCAGTGTCCTCAGCTCCTCCGCTCTCTGGTCTAACTCCTGCTGCGCTTCATCCAGCTTCTGAGCAAGATAAAGAAAAGGGACAAACTATGGACCCTTTCAAGAGAGTTCCATTATCAGCATCATAGTTGGCCCCACAAGACTTCCTTTTTAACATTCCATATGTTATCTTAATGCAGAGGAAGTAGATTGGGAACCAAATAGAATGTTCAAGCATTGTTTTTGTTTTTATTGTTGAAAGGGTCTATACACCCTTATATGACAATAAATGAAATGGTACACCAGACCATACAATCTGTCGAGTGAGGGAAAACTGTGACTGTCCACCTAACATGTGTCAGACTTCCGCGACATGTGATTGGTTAAAAACAAAACAAAAAATCCTGAGTCATACTTCTGACATGGAGTCCAGAGTGTGTCTGAAGCGGCGCTGTTCGGAGAACAGGTCGGATTTGGCGTTCTCCAGCAGTCTGTCCATCTCCTCCCTCTCCAGCACAGACACACCACCAGCCAGCTGAAGAAAACACAGATGAGAGAGACGCAGAGTCAGGCAAGGGTGAAAAGGTTTGATCATCAGGGACCTGGATCTGATCATCTTCAAAATCCAGGTATTTCAGATATGTCTAACAGGGGGCATTTATTCAACTTACACTGACTGAGACCTTTAGTTGAGGGTCCTCCCAAATTCTTTTGTGTGCATCATCTAACTTTAAAAAATACCTATTGCTTAGTCAGGTAGTGCAGTAATTTAATACAACAAGGGCAGAAGTGACCCATAAACTGAAAAATGATGGAGTTCTCTGTGCCTTTACACTTACACCACCTCCTCTGAACAGTTTAACCCTGCTAAATGTGTCAGGTGTACCACCCGAGTGCTGTAAGATACAGCTTTAACTCAGCTCTCACCCTGGCCTCCCCTCCCTCCCAGTGGACAATCTGACTTCTCTCCAAGGTGTCCAGTTCCTCCTGCAGACCTCTAACCTCCAGCAGACATGAGTCCCTTTGGGTCTGCAGCCTTCGCAGCTCACATCTAAAGTGCAGTGGGCATGAAAAATATACATATGAGGAGGAGAAAACTAAGAGAATATGAATGAGATTATGACAGCTGTGCAGCAAAATTTGTAAAAGGTCAAATTGCTCCTTGTGGCCTTCTAGCTGTCCATTCTGTGTGTGTGTTCAAAAGAAAAGAAAAGAAACCTCAAAAAGCTCAAATATTTGTACTCAATCCTGGCTCTGACCTGGAGGTGTCAGATTGGGCTGTGTTGTCCCTCAGATTGGCCTGAAGTCTCTGGCTGTCCCTCTCCTTCTGCTCAACCTCCAGCCTCAGCAGCTCCAGCTGCTGCAACACACACTACACACACACACACACACACACACACACACACACACACACACACACACACACACGCACACACGCACACGCACACGCACACGCACACGCACACGCACACGCACACAGACACATACACACCACACATGCACACACACACGCACACGCACACATACACACCACACATGCACATACACACACACAGTATACCAAGTTGTGAATAGACTAGTTGCTGAATGATATGAAAGATGTGAATCAGAAGCACAAAACCCATTATATATCCCCATCAGTTTTTGCAGCACTCATTATTCAGAAATACCGGTCCTCCAAACAGTGGGAAGGTACATTCAAGAGAACAGCACTTTCTGCAGCATTTTGAAGAGCGTATAATAATGCCTTTGTAAATACAGAGGTAAATTGAGAGGTACTCAAAATAATACAGCATTATCCAAAAGCAAGCAGAGATAATAAACTGAGAACTGCCAGTATGCCACCTACAGGGAATTTATGGTCAGGTACCCCTCTATTTTTGCATGTTTAAGAGTAATAGAAAAATTGTACGAATATAGAAAAATGAAAAGGTGGTATGTGGGCTAATTAAATACCTGCTGTTGTTGAAGAAGATCGGCCAGAGATTGCTCCGTTTCACACAGCTGAGCTCTCTTCATGAGCAATTTATTCTCCTCCCTCTCACTGTCCTACAAGCACACACAACAACACAACTCACACCTATTAGAGTGAGACCCTTTTTGTGGAGGTGCTCGTTTTAGGTGCTCTTGTAGACAATTAACTAGGTGTGTGCAGCATAGTACACCTTTCTGAGATGAGACAGGGTTTCCTCTAAGAGTCGTCTCTCTGTCATCTGCTCCAGGATCCACCCACAGGAGAGCTGCAGAAAACAACAGTGTTGTTATCGTAGTGAGGTGACAGACGAGTAAATGTGTCTCGATTGTCTTCGAGGTGCCCGTGTCTAATCACCCAGTTTCTTACACTGTTTCCTCGGTTTTGTTTGACCCGATTTCCTCTCGATCTCCTGTGCGCACTGCTCCGGTGTCTTCCGCCTTTATGGTCACATCTGGAGTGCTGGACAGATTCACTCTCCTCACTGCTCTCATCAGAACTGAAGTCCACACATCAGCCAATGGCAAAGGAAGAAAGAAGAGGAGATCAACCTTTAAACTCATATTAGTAAAAAGCATATTAGTAAAAAGAATATTAGTAAAAAGCATATTAGTAAAAAGCATATTAGTACTAATAGTAATTCGTTTTTTGTCTCTCAACAGAGTTGTACTTATCAAAATGATGAAAACCATTTGATACCTAAACAGTTGTCCTCTGGATTGGGGCGACTTCTCGATGCGCTGCCGTCCACAGGAGCCTATGGTGGCTGTAGAGGCCAGTGCCCCTAAATTGCACAATTTTGTTCTCAGGATTGAGAAAACACTTTACACTCAATCACTTGCAGATGACTCAATAACAACACATACTGTACTGCTGGCTCCCCTCCTCTTCGGCCAGCGTGTCACAGTCACTGTGGTCAGAGAACATGCTGTTCATTTGTTCAACAGCTTTAATGACTGAGAAAGGACAAGACAAGAAGATCACATCAGTTGACAGAACAGTGTAGACTTGAGGCATGAGATTGCAGTAGAACATATGGAGTATCTGAACTTGCTCACCATCACGATTCAGCAAAACAGTAGGGACAACTAACATAATCTGGGTTTTCATATTGAGCAGAGGTAACACAGTATTGTTTTTACAGACATCATAATCAGCTCTCTCTTCCCTGAGGTACCTTTCCTGTGGTCAAAAGACTTGTGCAGGTGCCTATGGACTTGTTCAGTGCGCACCGAGTCCAGGTCGCTGTCTATGGTCACTGCATCAAAGCTTCTCACCGGAACTCCTAGGAGGAAACTGTGTTACAACCACTGTGGCATCCAACACCAGCGAATTTTTAAGTGTCATCCCAAATAATTTTGCATCCATCCAACTTTGTAAATACCTACAGTATTGTTCATCAGTCAGTTATTACAGTTAGTGATTTTGGATGAAAACAGTTTGCAGCACCTGCCAGGTATCTGACGTTAATTCCAATGCTTCCGTTCTCAGTGGCCGGATCTCTGGCACCAGTGAAACTCGGAAGCTTGTCGAGAGCAGCTGAACAGAAGCGACAGAATATTTAAAACAACATGATGATGAAGTCTGCAGTAGACTCACTCACAAGCTGTCTGTATAGCAGCACACTGCTACATCACTGCCCATGACATGGATTCATCTTACTGACTGCATACATATTCAAGACATCTAGGAATAGGTAAGGAACATTCAGCTTCAGACTAGTTCATTTAATTTCTGATATATTGTAATCATTTCTATTATATTATTGTTGCAGTTAGTGTAAAGCAATCCAATTCCCATTTAAGGGGCAACCCATATTTGCATCTTCTTTAATCTGCTACATTCACTTAAGCAGGGACTTGGGTATCAAAATCACCTAATAACAATCAAATCTTCTCCAAAAGACTTTTCCAAAAAAGCAACACATTTTCTGTCTCACTGATGAAATGCCTTTTGTGAATGTGCAAACAGCCCCTGGGATACCTCCTGCAATGAACAGTCTGCAGTGCACTGCAACCAAACCTGGTGTCACTCCAGTTAAACTTAATACTGATCCTACTACTGGTCCTAATTACCTGCTCCAGATGCAGTGCTTAGTATTTGTAACAGACCCAGTTCCATCCATGCATGCTGCTGTCACATTAGGACCCCATGTTTACCAGTATCATGTGGCATGGATTGGGTGGACTCAGTTCTACTCTTCTCCTCCAGGTCCACAGTCTCCTCCCTGAAACGCTGGGTGAAGTCCTCCGTGCAGATGCTGTCTGGGTCGGGTGGCGTGGACGTGCCGATCTCTGGTGCCCCTCGGTCGGTCCTCCCCAGCAGCCTCTCCAGCCTCCAGCGGCACTGCTCCGTCCGGGCGTCCAGCCCACGCTGCTCCTCTTCTGGGGTCGACGTCTCGCTGCTCCCCTCTCTCTCCGAGGGTCCGGCTGAGTCCTGCCTACCACCAGAGGGCTTAGCTGTGAGGTGACAGTGGAAAGAAACCAGACAGTGGTTAAAGCTTTGAAGAAAATGATAAGAGGGGATGACATTTTCTAAACTCCACATACAAATGACTATGAGGAGATGCATTTGCCATGGGGCGAAGCATCAACCAAGGCACAAGACCGTGATGCATGGAAGAAGCTTATCACAGCCTTATGTCCAACAGGTCAACATGAATAAATTAACTAAGTGACGTTCTTACGAGGTGAGCTGGTGGAACGTTTGCATTCTGGCTCATGGGAGGGTGTGTCCTGGTGCTCTCCATCGTTGGCAAGACCGGTGCATCCCAAGCCAGTGTCCTTACTCAGAGATGGACTTCTGCATAGGTATGCTTTGACAACAGGTTTCTCAGTTTTACAAAATGAAGATTGGAGGTCAAATGGAAAACACGGACAGGGAACCATTGTATATGCCTGCTTTGTTTTGAGAGGAAAAGGGATCTAGGAGTTTCACATTTTTCATTTTTTTATATCGACTCCATAAAAGTTCTCAGCAAATTCCTTAAAATGTGCTTACCTAATCTCTTCACACCTTCTCCTTTACAGTTTTCATCGTGTCTGAGATTTTGATTCTGTGCCTATGAACAAAAACAATTCTGAAGTTGACACTGACAAAATGGCAAAACCCGAACCTCTTTCTAGAACAGGACGCTTCTTGAGTTGATAGGTCTTTCAATCACAGTACAAATTCAGGCATTTTTTTAGACTTCAGGAATGAACTAATGATGTACAAATATGAGAGAATTCAGTTCAGATGTTAGTAAGTCGTTCTTCCTAAAATTATTTGCATTAAATTGCATATGATGATGAATGATCAACCCCTGGGAACATCTGCATATGACATATAAAGTGTATCTGACCTGAAGGCGGCTCAGTTCAGCATCAATGGCGTCCAAGAGCATGTCACAGTGGTCCCTCGGTAGTGCTAAGGATGCCAAGCCCTGACTGTGAGCTGCATCTGCAATGGGAGAAGGTAGTTTGGAAGCACTGATGCTTGCACACGGCTGAACAGACATGGAGGTACTTGGTGCATGAGAAAAATAGTCAGCACCTGTGCAAAGCAGATCATCAGTATCTTCACCATCCTCCCCTGCTTCCACATTGTAGTTGGTTTGTGCCATAACTGCCAAATCAGAATGGCATCATGCACACACACACACAGAAAGAGAGAGAGAGATTTGTATTTGAAAACTTAGAAAATAGTTTTTGTACATCAAATGGAAGATGATTAACCATGCAGACCTGCTTGTCAGTGTACTGCCAGATGTCTGAGTTTTCAAAGCTAAGCCTATACATTTGAGTGTTGATGACGTTGTCCTGGAAACTAGGCCTTGTCCAAAAGCCAACAATAAACATAACAATATGTAAAGGAAAACCATGAAACACCCACTAAACTTTTTGGGTCTTCCTTCAGTCATAATTCTGTCTTGGACCAATCAGATAAAAAGCAAAGTGCATGTCATTTATTTACTTTTTTCAACTGTTATGAAATCTGACGGGAAATGAGAATGCAACAATGTAACGTTAACCTCCTCAAATTTCGGAGTATAATTTTACGGTTTGGACTGTTTGCATTCGACTTTGAGGATTACCCTTCTGTTCCTATTTAACTGAGCAGTTCTGCATAGTTTCAAGAAGTGCAAGTAGGCCTACAAACAAAAAAAAAACACTGCGAAACAGAATTGTCCATATTACCGTGCAATTACATTCGAAGGCTCCCGCTTCTTCATGTGGAGGAATGGGTTTTGATGAACGTGAATGTGGTTTCCTAGAAACGGATAAACACACACATACGGATCCCACCCCTCACTGCTTTCAAGCTGCTCATTGATTGGTTGTGTTTGAAGCGCGATGCAGAGCGGCAAATGTTGTGTCGCTGCCTGTGGTGGACCCCCGTGCACCTTGAACGACCTGCTCTCAGAAAGACGTTTGATGATGTTGGAGATGGTGATGTTGGTGGCTAAATTGTGAATTCCAGAAGCTAGTATTCCATGCTCAGACAAGTAGGGCCAGATTTGATGGCAGAGATGTTGAGAAGGAAATCTCACTCCTGCATTTGAAGTGAAGTGTCCCTCATTTGGGGTTGAGAAAGTTGGCAACACTACACTCATATGGGGTAGACTGAGTACAGAGACATGTGTACAGTTGAGACGCCTTAAATATCTTGCGTGCACAGCAAGCAAAAGTTGTGATTTTTGCTATGCACATGCGTATTAGTGCCAGCTCTTTCATCATGGAAAATTGGAAAGAAACAGCTATCTCTGATCCAAAGATATCGCAAAAGTTTATTTTTTCTAAGTAAAACTTCACCATGTACCTTCCACAATGAATAGCCCTAGACTGTTAAACGTAACTGGTATCATCACAAACGTTATTTTGTGCTCTATAAAGTGGCATATTTCACGACATTGTGTCATGTAAGGTCGTTGCAAAATCTAGAGAAATGTGTGAGGTGAGGTGGGGTACAGTTGAGACATAGGCTACATTATATTGATAGTGTTATAACTTGAACATTCTATTTGTACTGTTCGCCATATCTGTTCAGGTGTCACATATTTTGTTCATGATGCATTATTTTAAACCAACGCTAATGTAAATGAAATGAACGAATTTACACTACAAACACTGCAATTGCTATGTTTTTATTTATTAAATTTCGCAACGAACGGTTAGTTAACTCATTAAAATGGGGGTCTCAACTGTACTCAATATGGGTACAGTTGAGACACAGTCGAGACAAAAATGCACATTATGTTTATGAGCTAATTGTGAAAAATATAAACTACTTATGGGTATTATTGATTGATAATACTTTAGTCTACAAGCTCAGGAAATGGCATGTAGCCTGTCATGGGGCAAATCACTTCTTTTCAGCATCTTTGTTTTTTTTTTTGCTGCAGATGGTTTAACAAAATGAACCTGCAATAGTTTAATTAAATGACCTAGTATAGTGGAACAGCTTGGTATGAGTCATTAGGTTGCAGAATTATATTTGAGAAATGAATCGTGGAGAAACATTAAGATCACTACAACTTGTATCTGCTTTATTGATGGTTTTTGATGGTTAAGTCCTTGTCAATCGTTCACACAGTCAGCCGTCTGCTGCTGTGTCTGGCCCCCGAAACCTCCCCTTGGGGATGAAGCCTTTGTGGTTCTGGCACTCCAGAAATTGGCCTCCTCCTTACTCCTCCTTCCTGTCTCCAGCTTCGGGCCTCAATACTCTCTCCTTTTCTCCTTTGTCTTTCAAGCTAAATAATGGGAGAACAATTTATTAAAATTCAATGCTGAACCATTTTGATGTTTTAAATGTGAGCATACTTTTACGTAGCCCACGTATTGCTCCGAGCTCAAGTCGGTTCTGGTGATGCGGCTACTTCTTACACTCAATAAGAGCAGAGATGTCTTCTACTCACCCGGAGTTAAGTCCACTTTATCTAGGAGACTGTCGAGCACAGCTTTCACATTGTCATCCCTCTGTTCATTTCTCTCAGAGTCTTCCAACTCTTTGTCCAAGGATGCATCAAGGTCATGAAGAACATTTAGGACGTCTTCTGGGATCTCCATGGGCAGAGTTAGTCCTTCTGCCCTCACCTTCTTGTCTAGGCCAGTTCTGCCGTCCTCGACCTGCTTCAGCTCCTTTATTAGTAGCTTTTGGAGTTTCTTTTTGGTCTTTCTTTTTATTTTCATTTTCATCCATGTCTTGTCCATGTCCATCAACGTTAACCCCCAAAGCCTCCAGCTCTCTCTTTAGTTCCTCCAGTCTGTATTTTTTCACGCACTTCTTAATGGCTCTATCTGAACTGTGCTCATCCTGCCGTGCTGCTAGGCAGCAGGCTAAGAACCAGCAGAACCACATTAAAATCAGATCACCAGAAATCAAAATCCGAAAATCAATTTATCAACAAATCTGAAACCAGCCAACTTCTACACAAACGCAAGAAAGAGTGAACAAAAGTTCTACCAGAAAAGACTCAGTAGATAGAATAGAATCAGTTAAAAATGTAATTAGTAAAGGAACGGCTTGGATACAAGCATGATCGAGTCCTGAATAGGTAACAGTCTTTGGCGTAGGCCCCGTCTCGGATCCGTCCAGCGATGAGCGGATCTCGTCTCCTGCCGATGGATGAAGGCAGGGGCGGGGAGCCTATTCGCTCTACCTCAAAGCCCATTTATGTGAATGGGTGTATGTCTGACACCTATTGCCTTCTGACAATCCTCTTTGGTTTTATTGGAGTTGAGAGCAAGGGTGCAAAGGTGTTTAGATTTGTTTAAGCTAGGAATATTCAGAAAAGAGGGGAGAAAAAGTAATAGTAGTCTTGCCCATAGTGCTACAAACTGAGTGAGAGGAAAGTGTAGAGGTTTGTCTGTTCTATGTGTGTTTGGGGAATGAGTAGGATAAAGTCCACCATAGAACTCTGGAGACTCATTAATGAATAAACCTGCATGCAAGTATTCTGTGACCACTGCCTGCTCATTGGAGATGAGATCTTTTAGGGTGGGCAGGTGGAGTCCTACTGAATTGTCAACCCTTGATCTTACCCCACGAAGGCCTCATAAACGACTGTCCTCTTAAGTGGGGAACAGACTCAGTCAGAGCACAGCTAGCATGATCCATTGTGTCAAAGTTCTTAGGTAATATTGGATCAGGGTACAGTGATAGTTATCAGACTCTCACTGCCGGTAGCAGGATGCTGAAATATGTGCTGTTTGGGGTGGGTGGAGTGGTAACATTTGTGGTGGGCATTCTCATCGGACACTTTGGCATCCAGACAAACAACTCTGTCCCTGAATGGGTCTCCACACTCTCCAAAGATGTGGACGAAAGTCTGATTGAAAAGTTCATTGCCGAAGTGGACAACTTGGAGATTCAGGAGAATCTCAGGTGAGTGAATTCAGGTTAGCAGCACAGTTGTCATCACTTGTTGTAGAGGAATAACAAACACTGCATTCTTTGATGGCGTCATGGCTGGAGAACACTAAGATGTTTAAGGTAGTTTTAGTCTTTAGTTGCCCAGCACCTCAACAACGTGTGTTTACTTTTAGCTCAGACTGATACAATTAATACCTTCACTACATGGCAGATTCTGATGGAGAAAAGCCTGTCTTCTATATAGGCTTAAGTATATCTTGTCATATAGTGTAAATAGTTTGCAATTATGTTGTTGCAACGTCACACACTGTTATGTTATGTTATGTTGATGTCACACACTGTGACATCAAGTGCTGAATGTGTTGAATGTGAAACTGCATGGTTGTGTCATTGCAATTACTGCCTGCTACTCTTATGTTTTTCTTCTACCACAGAGAGCTGACTAAAGTCCCTCACATGGCGACCACTGCAGGAGATGAGAAGACCGTCGAGTTCATGTTGAGAAGATGGCAGGACTCTGTGAGTGGCCTGGACCAGGCCTGGAGAGAGGACTACAAGGTCTATCTGTCTTTCCCAAACCAAACCCAACCCAATAAAGTGACTGTAGGTGTGTTCCAATTAACAAAAGTGAATTCAAATGTATTACATCTGGAGATAACACATAGCTCATGGTTTCTTTCCTGAAAAACAGTAATATTAACTTGGTTATAGACACTTTATTGCCTCAGTCATGGTCACCCTTCATTGCTGTACTGTTATAAAGATGTAGAGATAATGACATGAAGATACAGCCATCTGGGCTTGGTGACTTGCATCATGGCAAAGCTGAAGGAAATACCACCGAATAGTCTAGAAAAGACTAAGTTATTGTGTTGTGTGTTGAAGTCAGTGCCTTAAATGTTGTCCAATACACGGCCCGTGAAAAGGAAAAGGTCTATAAACCAGACCAGGAAGACCCAGAGGTGGTTCAGCCATATGCAGCCTATGGGCCTCCTGGCCATCCAAAGGTGAGTCTATTTACAGTTTCAACACTTAACAGCAACAGACAGTTTCAAATGTCTGCTTTTCCTCCTCCTGTGTCCACTTTATGAGCTACTGTTGTTACCTCATAGCAATCAAGGTGATGTTGTTACCTCTTGTAAAAGCCACATGACCATTATTCTCTCAACGCTTTATGAACGTAAAAGAGCCATGACCTCTGATGTCAAGCATTTACATATTCACACCATGACAAAGCAGTGGAGCAGATGAAACGTTTTCAACAAGAGGGACAGATATGTTATCGCACACGGTTTGATAAGACACTGTTATCAGAAGTCTTATTTCAGACATCATCTGATAAAAGAGGACATCAACGAAGACCCATTTTGTCATGTCATACTTATGTAGGCTAGTCCTTCTGCATAAACTTTTTTGCCATTAAAGGAGTACCGTCACACCGGTGTGACGGGAATGTTGGGAAATGAACGTTCTAAGGAATATCTGGGTTCATTGAATTCAACATAGAATTTTAGAACCTTCAATTGTTGCGGAACTTGTTGTAGGAAAAACCTACACCTTTAAGGGTTAATGTATTCACAGTTATGTACATTCGTACTTATCTGCATTAGTCAGAATGCTAAGCACTCACAAACACTACTACTACTACAGATAAAACATCTGGAATAAATGGTATGTTGTACTGTAATATCTATAACTTGTTTGTATATGTGATTTTGAGATGATACGACAACTTTTTGCAGGGGAAGCTTGTATATGCCAATCAAGGTAAAGCCAGTGATTATGAGCACCTGAACAAGACAGTGGACCTTCGAGGTACAATTGCCATTGTCAGATATGGTGGTGCAGGAAGAGCAGCAAAGGTGAGATGAGATAATGTGGTAAAGATGTGCCTGTCATATTGGGTGCTAGCCTTCCACAATGACTGATGTGTTGGTGTCTGTCTAGGCAATCAATGCTGCACCGTTTGGAGTTCTCGGGGTGTTAGTCTACACAGATCCTCTTGACATCAATGATGGCATAATGTCGGACATAGATGAGACTTACCCTCACTCGTGGTACCTCCCTCCCTCTGGTGTGGAGAGAGGATCCTTCAACACAGACTTTGGCGATTTACTGACACCCTACTTAGCAGCTAAAGGTAACAGACAATGTTTAGAAGCAGTAGGACCTCTATGCTTAATAATAATTACGGTAACCCATAGGGATTTGATCGAACATTTGATAGAGCATGCCTTGTGACGTGTTATTAAATCTTCATTAAAACACAGTTTTATTGACCCATCTGTGACAACTGGTTGAATTATAGTTCATGCTAAATAATGCTGTATAACAATGTACAAATGTACAAATTTGCCTTGAAGAACTAAGAATTACACCTTGAAATCAGTTGTTTTTTTCTGTCCATGACAATTTTCATCTCCTGAATTTGTTTTTTCACACCAACCTTTTCACAGAGGACACCTACAGAATTCCAAAAGAAGACATAACAGGCATTCCTCCTATCCCAACTCAGCCCATCGGTTTTGAGGATGCTTATGCTTTAATCTGGTGTGTGTGTGTGACACTGCTCTCGGTGCCCTTTTGGATAATCAGAGCCATGAATTCCCCTTTAACCATGTCACTTCTGTCCCTTTGTTGATACTGATTTTTGTTGTTACTCTTGTCATTTGTTTGTAGTGAACTTGGTGGGGACGCATCTCCACCTGAATGGAGAGGAGCATTCAACTGTTCATACAACTTGGGAGGGCCAGGATTTCAATCTTCCTCTAAATTTAACAACAGGTGTGTAGATGTATAAGCCAATGCCACATCTTCACAAAGTATGACCCTGTTACTGTATCGGGTGTGTGAGTATTATCACATGGATGAAGGCCAGTTTACAATTGTAGATGTATACAGTTATATAATCTACGTATTTCCAACGTCTCAATCATTCTTAGAAAATCGACATAATTAATGATAAATATAAATTTACAGAATAATTCATAAAATTCTGACTGATACGTGCACATCCCAATCCGCCAAGGCTACAGCTGCTGTGTACACTATAACCTGTCTGTTGTGCTCTGCTGTGTACACTATAACCTGTCTGTTGTTCTCTGCCGTGTACACTATAACCTGTCTGTTGTGCTCTGCTGTGTACACTATAACCTGTCTGTTGTGCTCTACCGTGTGCACTATAACCTGTCTGTTGTGCTCTGCTGTGTACACTATAACCTGTCTCTTGTGCTCTGCTGCGTGCACTGTAACCTGTCTCTTGTGCTCTGGTCCTGTTGACTCATTTCAGTGATGTAAAGCTGGATATCTACAACCGAGAGGAACTGAAGAACTCAGCTAATGTGATGGGTGTGATACGAGGGAGTGTGGAGCCAGGTGAGTGTGGACAGTGGCGCATGGTGTCCAGTTCTCTTCTATGCACATACACCTCAACACATTGGTGCATATGTTGTTTTAAACTAAGGTGCATGTGTTGTTTTAGTGAGGAAAGCATGTACTGTAAAGTAAGTAAAAACAAGTAAATGTTACAGGATGTGCCGTGAGAGAAAGTAAAGCATTATACCAGCGTATCATAAATTTATTTACCAGCCCATCTATTTACATCTGTTTTGTTTACCTCGTCTGATGTCCCTTCAGAACTATACCACTGGGAAGAGTCATTTGAGGTGTGAGATCCATATTTGCCTTTCGAACAGTGCATTGACTACATTTGAATATGAGGATGAATGTTCTTGCAGACAGGTATGTCATCTACGGAAACCATAGAGACAGCTGGGTGCACGGAGCCATAGACCCCAGCAGTGGCACCTCCGTCATGTTAGAGATCACCAGAGTACTGGGCAAGATGGTGAAGGAAGGTAAAGCTACAGAGGTGTCATCATCACTGCATGAATCAACCATCTTCATAAGACATCTCAGTTGCTGAATGTAGACCTCAAAGACACAATACTAGCCCAGGGGGTCCCAGGTTTGAGTCCGACCTGAGGTCATTTCCTGAACACATTCCCCATCTCTCTCTCCTGCTCATTTTCTTGTCCAACTCTTCTGTGTCCTATCAAATAAAGGCAAAAAAGCTCAAATACTGTATATAAGTAAAAAAAAAATACACAATCATAAGAGGGATGTTTTGAGTAAATAAACATGAAAAACAAAATAAGATGAGATTATTGTTGATAACCCATAGTGTTTGTTTTGTTTGTGCAAGGCAAATGGAGGCCTCGTCGGTCCATCATCTTTGGGAGCTGGGGAGCTGAGGAGTTCGGCCTCATTGGCTCAGCAGAGTATACAGAGGTCAGCCTGATTCTATTTCTTTATCTGTCCCACAAGTTAAAACTTGTTCTTAGAGTTTAGACATCTTAAAATCTTGTTTTACTAAAGTACTGTATGTTTGGGCAATAGTAAATGTACACACACTGTATAATATAGCACTGTATGTTTGGGCAATAGTAAATGTACACACACTGTATAATATAGTACTGTATGTTTGGGCAATAGTAAATGTACACACACTGTATAATATAGCACTGTATGTTTGGGCAATAGCAAATGTTCACACACTGTATAATATCAAGCAGCACACCTACAGGGAGAAGTAAAGAGGCTTTCCCGTGAACCATTTAGAGAGCATATGGTGATTGGTAGTGTTCTGCACTTGATTTAAAGCATGTAAATATAGATAGACACACATGATATAATGGCATACTTTGCCATTTTTTGTTTGTTTGCTATTTGTGACACTTATGAGAATGCAAATAAATTACTTTACTCAGAGTCTTGAGTTGAGTTAAAGTGGGGTTTCTGTTGGATGGATTGGGTTGTATTTTTGTGACGTTTGTATCATACTGTGTAGTTAGTCAATAGGTTTTTAAGGACAGTGGTCAGCATGCAGGTACTGAATCATTTACAGATAAACAAATACATTATACTATGTCTCTAGACTATTACTACAATACAAATAGACTTGAACAGGCTCAATTTTAAAAGACAGTCAAGCACCTTATCATCTCCAACCCACAGGAGTACTACAGTAAGCTATTTCAGCGTACTGTTGCCTATATTAATGTGGACATCTCTGTATTTGGTAAGGATGAATCTTTCTCATTTAAATCTCAGTATTGGATATATCAGACACCATTAATGTGCAGCACTGTTAGTATAGTATACTGTATACAGTATAGTATACTGTAGGTCAAGTAACTGCTCTCTTCCACAGCCAATGCCACGCTCCGCGCCTCGGGGTCCCCCTCGGCCCAGAGTGTCATCTTCACTGCCGCGAAGCAGGTACGCCGAGGGAAGAGATTTGGTTTCGCTCCTTGCCCCTTGTGAGTTCCAATTGCTTAGTGATGATGAGACACACAAATTGAACAAAAAATGCCTTTATATTTTATTACTTCAGGTAAAAACTCCTGGATCTGACTCAACATCAGTGTACGATAACTGGATTCGCTATTTCAATCGTACCAGTCCCACTTACGGACTTATACCAAGGTATGTCCCTCAGTCTGAGTGCCTATTGTTGTGCTGATCTAATATCAGTATTTCCATATTAATGCCTGGAATAAGAGACTTGATGTCTTGTCAGTGGCATTAAAGATGTTCTGTGCTTCATTGCTAGCGTTGGATACCTGACAGGAGCAGGAAGTGACTACGCTGCCTTCATGCATTTCCTGGGTATTACCTCAATGGACTTTGCCTACACCTATGATAGGGTATGAAACAGATTTCTATACGTTCCTATATTCACATTTATTTTACAGTTGCTTGTCATGTATCTACCATTAATTGCAGTATACTCAAGCAATGTTCTTTTAGATGTTTTCTTTGTTTGCTATTCAAGGTAACTGTAAGTTATACTGCACTAAATATACAGTGCTTCAGTATACTACAAAACACCACTAAACTCCTCTGCAGCACTCTACACAATGGTGTGCTCTTGAGTGGTGTGCTGGCATGTATACAATTTTCAATAACAGGTTGTTACATTAGGTCAGAGGTCAAAATACATGTTTATACAAAGAAAATTAAACACATTGCTTGGGTGTGTATGGGTCTGCATATTGCCCTAACCCAGCTACATTATTCAAAGGACAACACTCAAAGGACCACAGAATGCAAAAAATGCAATGTCATCATCAATGTGCACACATTGGATCGTATCAGTATTAAATGCTATATGATTCGATCTTGATGTATTTTGCAGAGTAAAACTAAGGCCCGCATCTACCCAGCCTATCACACAGCGTATGACACCTTTGACTACTCATCTAAGTACATTGATCCAGGTATGGCATGTTTTATTCCAATTTCATTTGAATAAAACATCTCCCCAATATATTTCCTATAGGCTTCTGATGCTTCTTCCTCTTTCTTTGATTTTCCCTCACAGGTTTCACCAGTCACCAAACAGTTGCCAGGACAGCAGGGAATGTTTTGCTGCGTCTAGCCGATAGCCTCTTGTTGCCATTCAACTGTCGTGACTATGCTGAGAGTTTGGAAGGTTACCTCAATGTGGCCCTGACAAACTTCAAGGACGAGTTAGCTGCACGTTTGATTTCAATGGGTAGGTTACTATAGCCAGTGGCCAGTTACCAGTGGTTCACCAGTGGTTTCTAGTTGTGTCATAGATTCCCAGCCCATTAACCCTGCAGGTCATTCGGCGTAGTAGCGTCCGTCTTACCAGCCCTACTTGTCTTTGTGCCTCTAGCCCTTCACCTGGTTAAATAAAGGACAAGTAAAAAAACAAAAGCTCAAAATGAAACAGAGACCATTATAGTAGGTCACTGTGGTTTGAGCTGAGAAGGGGGAGTAAATAGGAGAATGGTCAACAGCACGATAAAGTAAATCAGTTGATAACTGTGTGTGTGTGCACCTTCCTCTTCCCTCCTCAGAACCACTGAGTCAAGCTGTAACTAGGTTCCGCACCGCAGCTGACAAGCTGAACAGTGTCATCCAAGATCTTGACCTTTCAAAAGTGACGTGAGTGAAGATCTACAGTATATATATTTTCTTTCTGATGGCTTATATAAGGACAATGACAAACACTGAACTCATTTGTTTGTATGAACTGAGGGCAGGTTTAGAGGGGTGTAAAGGGGTGTTGTCACAAGTGAATGGATATTTGCTCTGCTTACATTCCCTTATAAGGCCTCTTGAGGTTCGTAAGATCAACGACCAACTGATGCTGCTGGATCGAGCTTTCCTGGATCCTCTGGCATTTCCTGACAAATATGGATTTAGGTGAGGAATAGTTTGCCTTGCCTTGACTCTTACAGAAACCTTCGATCCATCGTCTCTATCCATCATTTCCATACATCCATCCATCTTCTAACAATTTTCTGTGCCTTAGTCCTCCAATCACTCCTTCCAATGTCCCATTGTCTCCCAAAGGCACGTGATCTGGGCTTCAAAATCCTCAGGATTAGCCACCTTCCCTGGACTCGCAGATGCCTTTCAGCGTGCCCAGAACACCGGCCTACCGGCCGACTGGAGTCAGGCCCATAAGCACCTGTCCATCCTGGTCCAGGCTATTGCAGGGGCCGCCAGCACTATAGAGGATGTCATGTAATGATGCTACATGACGTCTAGTCCACTTTTTTACTGAGTGGGGCGCATGGAACTCCTTCTGTGAAGCAAGGAGGTCACCGCTACTCCAGCTGAGAGGGATTGTTAAAGGTGACCATTTTGGTTAAAAAAACTGTTGAGTACAAATATCAAAAACATTTTGCCACTATCGAGGACCTCACCTTTAAGTGGTCAGTCTTTCATATGTGCAGAATATTCAAATAGATTCTTTGAATAATTATTTTTGATGTTTTTTCCAGTATGATGATGATAGAATCCAAATTCCTTTTCAACACTCCTTAAATTAAATATTGTTAAACCGTTTGAAACCATTTTCTTTTAACTGCCATGTGATAGTCACAAAAATCACTTAATTACAGCTAAGACATGATGGCTGTATATTCAATTTCTATATATATAATAAAGTGTCTAAAGCTTGTTTCATAGAGTGCAGCACCTGCTGCAGTGTCTCTGATGAGGAAAACACAAAACAAGTTATCCATGTTTACCAAATAACATACATTGTTTTAAAAGATAGAATAGAGTGCCAGATATCCATTTTCTGCATACTGCATATCACTAGAATGCAAAGGAATTCCTGTGTGTGTGTGTGTGTGTGTATGTGTGAAATGCAGTAATGCACAGCGTTTGGTTAATTTTATTGCCAAGTGGGTTGATGAGCTGAGTTGATGATATGTTGCTCATGACATGATGTAATTTCCATAAAGAGCGGGAATCCTGACAGCCCATGGTTACAAACTCCCTTTGTTCAGTTGGTGTCCACTGCAGTGCAGTACTGAAATACACCACCAGGGGGCAAAGAGAAGTCTGTATGTGAAGTCCCTTGAAAAGCTGCTGGTCCTGAAAAGGCAGGAAGGAGGGCTTTGCTGAACCCTTGTGAAGCCACCGGACACTGATTCAGAACCCACACCCTACTCTTGTGTGCTGTAAAACGTATGGTCCATCTAGTTACCGTGACACTGTCTGGAAACAATCAGACAATCAATCAATCAATCAAATATGTCTAGAACGTTTCAGTTGAATCCTTTTACATCTCACTATTTGTGTCATTTAAAGGTGTATTTTCTCTCAGCACCCCGTGTAGATACTTTAATATGCACCTTGAAGATTGCACAACTTATAGGCCTACTACTGATTGATTACATGACTGTTCTTGAATCCTCGTCAACATGTCATGTAATTTAGTGGATGATGGTCTCCCTGGACTATTGCATAGGCTACTGTAGAAGAGGCCGCACGCAGAAATGAATGCAATTTATTCAATTCAGCACTTGTAACCTTGTAAGCAGTAGCAACTTTTGTTATACTCTTCTGTTCTTCTGTGCTAAGTGATCAGCCATGGATTGTAGCATGCCAACTTCCTCAGCTTGTACAAATGCTCACATTTCCCCCTGGTGTCTGCTCATTATTAAGTAGTTCAATGGCTTCTAGTGGCGACATCCATCAAGTTCAAATTCTCACTGCTGGCCTCCAAAGATGCTAATGGAACCACCGTGGCTTACAATCAATCAGCCAGTCACTCACATAGATTTTATGGGTCATCCCACCCACAGCGATTCACAAGTGGCCGGATTATTCAGGGTAACACAAGCTACACTGGCAGAAGGTCCCTGACTGTCCCTTCAAACATCAAAAAGATGCACCAAGACGACAGAGGTTCCTCATTCCATTTGTACTCCTTTTCAACTCTTTTTGTCCAACAGGGACTTGGGAAAGACAGTTCTGTAACTCTAGAGCAGCACAAAGTTGCCATTAGTCACTGACACATGAGCTGACAACCCCCACACTTTCCAGCTCTTATGTCTCAAAGACATCTGTGAACGCTACTGACATAACCATCACAACAATACTGAGTTTCATCTTCACAACACTGAATATGTTTTGCTTATCATCTAGTTTCACATTATGTGTTATGTATACATAAGATTGGCTTACATTAAGCTATGTAAACATAAGACTTGTTTTTGGCATCAACACAACACACAAAACTCTGGGAAAATCTGTTTAATTATGGATTGTCGTTTTCAGGTGCAAGGTTTTATTAAAGCCTTCTTGGCATCATAAAAAATGGTTGTGTAAGTTTTGAGATTCTTTAATGAAAGCCCTTCCAGTTGAAAGGTATTTGGCTGCTGGTGGTTCAGCCTCTCTGTGTTCTGAGCCCTGGGTAAGATGAATAGGTGGTTGATCACGGCGGGCTTTTGTGGACGCCTATTGTGTCCACGTCGGGAAGTGCTGTATTTGCTCAGCATGGCATGAATTATTCATGCCTCTCTGGGTTGTGAGGACTTCTCTCGTTCTCAGGCACCCCGGCATCCCCTCACCCCTCCCCACCTCTCTCCGCTCCTCTGTTTTTCATTTCGGACCAGAGCAGATCCGGGGGTTCACACTGGGACTGTCACCCCCCCCCCCTGCCCCGCCCCGCCCTCCTTTCAAATAAGCCCTAAAAGTTTATTGTGCTGGTTACATTATTTAGGACTCTCCGCAGGCCCAGCACATTAACTCCCTCTACAGACTGCATTATACATGAAGAGAATGTTTAGACATGATCCCCCCCCCCCCCACTTCCTTCCCCCAAGCCTTACTTAGAGATGGGATTTAATCACCTCAAGTTCTCTCACATGGGAAAGTGGGACTGTGCTTGCAGCAAATTTGGCAGATGAAAATCTCATCAAACCTGCGTCAATAGAGAAGCGCTTGTAAAGTTGGTTTTAAATGGTAGGAAATGCACTCTGTGGCAGGGAGGGTGTGTGGACGTCATGCCGCACACGTGACTGAGGCGTCAGTGCTGGCGATCATGAACACAGTCTGTACTGAACCTCATGAGGTATTAACACCTGAAGAATGAACAGCTGAACAGGGGAGACTAAACACGGAGTCATCCACAAAAACACAATCAGCCAGGGTGTCCTCGCAAGTCGCAGAGTTTAATCTTTTTAAATATACATATACAACTTTTTTGTTTTGCATTTAAATACCCCCATTACCCCCCCACACACACACACACACACTTCCCTCCCAAACCCCTCTCCTTCCCTCCCTCCCTCTCACTCCCTTTCTACAGGCAGAGCACTCCAGACATCCCTCAGTCCTCACGGACACCAAAGTGCTCACCCCCCGCTAAGAAAAATCACACCTTCTATTGTGCAGCATATTGCTTTTTTTTTTAAGACAATTTCGAACATAAATTAATTACTACGGCTTGTGTCTGCTCCCCATGTTTGCTTGTTTGGACTGTATGTAACAGCATTGAGTCCTTGAGAGCAGTGGAGTGTCCTTCAGTCTGTCTACACGCATTGAGAAAGGTGGGACTCAGACAGAGGAGACCACTCCCACCCCAAAAATGGATTCTCCTTGCTCTCCCCCTCACACCCCAATATAATCCATGCCTGGAGGTCTTCAAAAGTCTGTTGCATGAAGGTGTACTCTGTCGTTTGTGGAGCTCCATAACCTGTGCCACAGCTGCGATGACTTCTATTTCCAAGAATAAGAACCAGGGATATGGAAGCGAGTCCAAGGTTCACTCAAAAGGTCCATTCATGCTGATGCCCCCCCTTCACGATTCAACTTTTTTTTTTTTTCTTTCTCCGAGGATGCATGGGAAAAAGTCACTGAAGCCTATCACTGCATATTTGATTGGATCCCACTGTGGCAACAACGACTGTGATTGGTCCACGATGAGGCGAGGGGGTGGGTGCACACAGAGTGAAGGGCAGATACTTACTGTGTGAAGTTACGGCACTAGAGGAAAACTCAGTCTAGTCACAAGGCATGCACAAACACTGAACTCAAAAGTGGAGTCTCCATGAGTGAGTGTGATATGCATTTGTATGTAAGTGTGTGTGTGTATGTGTGTGTGTGTGTGTGTGTGTGTGTGTGTGTGTGTGTGTGTGTGTGTGGGTGTATGTGTGTGTGTAAGGATTGAAGTCAGCATTAGTCCTCTGTGTGTGTGCATGAGTTTGCACCTGCACCAAGCAAGCAAGTATGTCTGTGTCTGTGTGTTTGCCTCTGCATTCATTTGTGTGTTTGTGTGTGTGTGTGTGTGTGTGTGTGTGTAAGGATTCAAGTCAGCATTAGTCCTCTGTAGTCCTATTAGTTGGAGCCGTCTTTCTGTAGGGTTCCTGCCTGCACTAGGCAGGACAGGCAGTGCTGGAGAGGATCACACGCGTGGGGAGTACTTGGGGTTTCTTGGCACCTCGGTGAAAGATTTCAGCTCGTAAGGAATCCCTGTGTCCACTTCAATGGATTTTCGGGAGAATAGCAGCCGGATATCATTGTGCAAGTAGATTTTCCCAGATTTGGAACTCTGGAATCTTGGGTCCAACAACAACAACAACAACAACAACAAAATTGTTAATACATGGTTAATTTGGATTCTATTCAAAATGCTGCAATGCCGTATGATGCCAGACATCAAGCCACACACTGAATGAGAAGTAAAACAAAAGAAATATGTACCTGAGGTGTATCAAGTAGCAGAGAATCTTCTTCCTGTCCACCTGTACGTCCTCGGTCGGGCCCGCCTTCTCTGACCCCTCCCCCTCGTCCACGGGTACCAGGAAGATGCGGTGACGCAGGAAGGTCATGTGATTGACAGGCATGTCTCCAAAGTTGTACGTCACCAGGAACATTTTCACCACAGTTTTGTTGGGGTTGAATAAGGTCTGAAGGAGGAGAGGAGGGCATGGCATTACTATTAACCCCAGAAATCAGTGTAAAGAACTAAACAAACAAACACGCACGCACGCACGCACACACACACGCACACACACACACACGCACACAGGCTGCTGCTTCTTCTTTGGCTTTTATTACTGAGCACCCCACCCAAAAAAGAAAGAAACTGGATGTGCGGTGTAAAAAGATAACGCTTGTATCGTGAGTATAAATATATATCAGATGGCTACTAAAATCAGTACATGATATCAGATAGCTTCTAGAAGCTGGACATGGTATCAGCATCACAGTTAACTGTGTCCTGAACTACACAAACATACTAATCTTATCTTATCGCTTGCGGTACTAATAACCCAGACATTAGTCCGATGATTAATTCCTGCATAATGTGACACTGTCAGACCTTTTCTCTGTCTGCTGCTAATGGTGCCATCACTCACCACTTGAATGGTCCCTGCTTTGGGCACACTATATCCCTTTTTCCCCAGTGGCTCCAGGGAGATCACACCCTGTGACGGGGACAATGACAGGTGAATGACAAGCGGAACAAAGACAAACGGATCACTTTTACATGGACATCACGTAACATGTTCAGCTCACACAAACGATAAGATGATAACTTTCAGAACAGAATAATGCAGAGGATAAGATAACATTTAGTGACCTCGGAAGAAGACCGATTCACATGCTGTAAGTTGTGTGCCCTTACGCATCTACACAAAACACACACATACACACAGACACACACACACACACACATACACACACATATACACACACACACACACACACACACATACACACACACACACACACACACTTACTAGAAAAGGTGATGGTGCACTGTGCTCTGAGATATCGTAGTAGGTGACCTGAACAGGCAGCGTAGCATGTTGGGGGCAGTAGGAGCCACTGGCCCCAATCTCAGCAGTGAAGCCCTCGATCCGCCCCGACGGGGAGAAGCGCCCCTTCAGTATGGACTCCTGCTCAGCCACACGGCAGGACAGAGGACGTGGATTAGTGTGGGTTGGTGTAGTCACTGGCAACTTAGCTCTGTGGTCACTTGTGAAGGTGAGATAAAAGCTTCTAGAGACTCCCTATAGACAATCCCTTTACCACGGATTAAAATTCATTATTTATGTGTTCCAGCAGCCTACATGTGTAAGACAGGAAGAGACACGCTAGTGAATATTATTTAAAAATATTTTTTTCCTACTATACTATGAGTAAAAACAACAATTCACTATGCTTTGTGGCCAGTTTACACATAAAGACAGTAAAAGTGAGTAAAGAAATATGATACAAGTCTGTTTGGTGACAATTATAAACATTTGCATGTGAGTGTATAGCCTATCTATACTATATATGTGTGTATGAGTACATGATAACTATGTACTGTTAAGTGTGTGTGTGTGTGCGTGCATGCGTGTGTGTGTGTCGTACCTCAAAGTTGCCCAGGAGTGAGCGGCTAATGGAGGAAGAGGGCCAGACGGCTCGAGTCGAGTGACAGTTGTCCGTCCGCCGGCCACTGCGCAACTGGCGTCTGGTAAAGGCAGCAGGACACACAGATCAGAAACAAGGACATCTCTGAAAAATCTCCAATTCATCTCAAGACTTCACAACAAACAACCAAGGAACTCCATGAACATTTATCAGTTCTACAAATCCTAGCAATTAGGGTCAGGTCTAACTTTCTATGATGACACAAATTTGGCATTAGGTTGCGTGACGGCTGCCATTTACTAAACCGTTGCAAGATGGTGTTAGGAGCTGTCTATATGATAATGAAAATGTAAAAAAATATTTTATGCGTCCAATTTTTCCTTGGATTTTTAAAAAGTTTTGCATTCATATTACATCGTTTTGAGCACTCCTCCACATCAACACAGATTCAAAAAACCTGTAGTTTAATACACGGTACCAGTTTAAATAAATGAACAACACAACACAATAAGCCAACCCCATAGGAAGAACTGGTCATTATTCCGACTGAAATTACCTCCTTTCAGATGATCTAGAGTTAAAGAGCAGAAACTTACGATTTGAGCCTGATCCCACTTTTCAGTCTTCTTCCTGATCGGGTACAGTCTGGGGCACCCTGCCAAACACAAGCCCAGAGTAATATGTATGAGATTATATATCTTAGTCATTAGTCATTTACCATTCATCAGTTATCAAAAACACTGCTCTATACAAAGACACAGATACAAGCTGACACATAAAATAAAACATTATACACAGATACAGATAAGAGCATGATCACATCAATAGGACAAAATTGATCCTTTCTTTCTGTTCTGCGTCTTTACTCACAGGTTGTGGAGGTGTGGAGTCTGGGTCCCAGGCACAGCTGTAGTCTAAGCTGCCCATGGCCTCCCTGAACCACTCTCTGTCAGCTAGGCCTTACTATCAGCTGTAGTTCAGCTCCACTGAGCATGGTCGAGCTCTCTCTTTCTCTCTCTCTCTCTCTGGCTATCTGCAGGCTATGTCTTTCTCTCTCATTCCTTTCCCTTATCTCTGCCTATCTGCTCTCACAGCGTCCCCTCTGTGCCGTTCTATCTGTGGGACAAGCCTTCGCCCGGTTCCTGTGGAGGGTCCCATCAACCATGCATGTCCTTGCATGCAACGCCTTCACCTCTCCGCCTCCCACAGAGCACTGGGTCCGTGAGCCCAGTGTGGGGGAAAAAGAGAGAGAGAGAGAGAGACATACTGCATCAGCTCTCCGGGCCACCAACCAAGCCCCCAAAGTCTTTCTGGAACAGAATATGATATGTTCCAACGTGGACCCAGAAAAAGCGGTGTGTTTTGTGAGGTGGTGTGAAAGCACACACCTGATGAACAATGGGGCGCTCAATGGGCTTTATTCTGGACTCCACTCATTTCACCACTGGACAAAAAAAAGTAAAGAAAAGAGTTTGCATCACTCTTTTTCACTTTCCACGTCCATTTATCAATCTTTCTTTCTCCCTCTCTCTCTCTCTCTCTCTCTCTCACACACACACACACACACACACACACACACACACACACACACACACACACACACAGGGCCTCATTCCTTCCTAGAAGTTTTAGGCAGCTTTACATTTCTGTCACTTCTTCCTTTTCCCTGTTCTCTCTCTACCCGTGGTGCAGTGAAATCGTGCGGTGGCATTAGCACACTTACCTTGTGGTGTTGGCGGGCTGAGGGCAGCAGGTGGTTCCAGAAGGGCGCGGCCTTGGCGTCGGTGCTCCGGCAGGAGGCCAAGCCCAGCCCTGGGGCCAGCAGCGCTAGGCGGCTCCTCTTGGAAGTGGACGGGCCCTCGTCCTCGGAGCAGGACTCCCCCGTGTCGCTGGATGACAGCAGCTTCTTCTTGGCCGGGCAATGGGTGGACAATGATGACTTGGAAGAGGAGGAGGGGGACGACGGCCGGGGGTCGACGACGGGCGTCTTCTCCGAGGAGTGGGCGCCGTTGGAGGGCACACTGTTGGTGGCCGTGGGCAGCACCCTGTGATCGGGCGGGGTGGACTCCAAGCTGGCCGCCCACTCCAGAGCCTCGGAGAGCCTCTTTGGGCTGGCGGAGGGGAGCGGGGGGCTCGGGCTCCGTGCGGAGACCGCGGCCGAGGTCCCGTTGCTGGAGCCCTCGCTGTGCGGCGGTGACCCGATGGAGTGGGCCGGGGCGTCACCTCCCGGAGGCGGCTCGGGGCTGAGCACCGGGGAGACGCCGCTGGCATCGCCCGACCGGAAGACGTCGACCATCGGCGGCGACTTGGGGGAGAGCGGCGCCCAGGCGTCGGGGACCGGCCGGTCGTGGTTGTGCTGGGCAGGCCGGCGGGCAGGGATGGAGTTGTAGGTGGGGGACATCGGGGGCTGGGGCCTCGGGGGGGTCCGGGCCATGGGGCTCTCTGGGTCTCTATTGTTGTTATTGTTATTACACTCGAGCAGGGCGCAGGAGTAGAATGGCTCAGTGGACGTAGATCCGCACAGCACCTCGGCCTGCGGGACGTCCACGTCCTCGTCCTCCGCCGTGGCCTCGTGCAGCCGCTTGTGGGCCAGCGGGTTGACCGGCTCCTCCAGGCTCCTCTTCAGCCCCACGCGGGACGCCCGCTGCCCCTCGCCGACCTCCGAGTAGCCCCCTCTCTGCGAGAAGATGGACAGCTGGTACACCTTCTGGAGACGGATCTCCTCTTCCCCGAAGGGCCTGGGGACGCCGCTGCGCGCCCCGAGGTCGGGCCCCTCGGCTGGGGTGCTGGTCGGCGGCAGGTCCCCTTCTTGTGCTGGGAGCTGGACTGCGGGCTCCTTGCGAGCCAGCTCGACGTGAATGTGACGCATGGCTCTGCTGTGTGTACTGAGCCGCTGGGATTGGGCAGCAGGGCCTAGAGAATGACCAAGAGTTCTTGGAAGTGCAAATAGCCGGAGGTCTGGTGAAGAGCGCTACAGTGTTACAGGAGCCCTCCTTTACAGAGTGGGATCCTTGCTACGCTCCCCTGTGGATAGCACAACAGTCTCTCTACAGTGCCTGGCCGTGTGGCACCTAAACACAAAGACAAAGATATATCAGTGTCATGTATGTTATTAACACAATGATCAATACCTACAATCAACAATGAATAACTACAATGGACGAGCCATGCCTATTTCTATGTATTTGAGGTATTTAAAAGTAAAATGCTATGCTAAAACCACAAAGACATTAAGGGCACATTACCTAGTACACTGTTGCTACAAGAAGCCTTCTGTCAAGTTTGTAGAAGCTTGATGATACACAAGGCAACTTTGTCGGCAGTGTTGCTGGGCAATAACCTTTCCTTGTGTTCTGATTGGATTGTGATAATCTATCTACTAATGATTAAAGTGCAACTAATGATTAAAGTGCTACTAAAGGGTAATGTGCCTGAACATACCCAGGAACACTGCCCAGCAACATTGCTGAAAAGTGTATTATTAGCTGTAGACTTCACAAGTGCCCTGACCCACCTCTGTGTCGTCGCAGTTTGTCTCTGCACTCCAGGCTGCTCGGCACCCACCCCGGAGCTGTGCAGTGCCCGTGGCCCAAGCCTAACCCTGCTGCTCTTCCATCTCCAAGGCTGCCCTCCGAAGACCAACAACAGCATTCCCGGACAGACAGTCTAACAACGGAGCACAGAGCAACCATTCAGTCAGCATGGACTTTATGGCTGTTTAAGGGTAAGGCAAAAATAGCAGAGCTTAACTAGCAATTGCAATACAGTTGCATACAAAGGCAATTCACTCAACATAACTGCTTAAAATGAACACACAGCCTAAAATGAAAAGTCTAAAGTCTGACTAAAGCCTGACAAAAGTCTGACTTATCTACTAACTAATGTCAAATCTATTTGCTAATTTAATACCATGAGGAAAAAAAATATTCTTAAACATTGATGGGTCATCTCAATACTCCCAGATGCCACACAATAGCATTAGTCCATGCACAAGACACTTGTGTGACTTGGGGCTCTGTTGTCCATCATTTCAATTTCCCACAGCGTTGCTAAAGGCCAAGCAGCAGCCTCAAGACTGGCCACATGACCGGGGGCGTCTGTGGAACTCACCCGAGGGCAAAGTGTCAATGAGGAGGAAGGGCCTGCAGAGGCAGCGCTGGTGAACGGGTAGCGGGGTCAGTCTCTCTCCTGCGGTTCCTCCTGCGCGATGGGGCCAGTGGCCTGGCACGCCCCTCCTGGGCACCTGGGCGTGGGGGGCACCTCAGCGGCTGCATTGCGTCTCAGGCATTCCAGTGAGTGAAGCCTGGGCAGGAGAGAGAGACAAATCGGGGTCAGAGGTCACGTTCATATGCCCAGACATCTGCTATACACTAGACACAATTATGCACTATCTGTTAGTTAGTTACAGTAATTTCCTGTGTATTAGACACATTGTGTATAAACCGCAGGACAGTGTTTTATTGAGGTTAAAAAAAATAAAACCATATTAATACCATTAACTGCCCCCGTGTATTAACCTCATAGCTGAAGAAATTTTGCAAAATCAATGTATAAAGCGCAGCTAACAGTTGGGAAATTACAGTAGCCTGTTGGTTTATTGTCCCCTTGGGAAAATTCATTTTCACAGATCAGAGATTCATCCACACATCCTGCTCCACATCACCAAACACAGTGGAGTTGGAGACATCACATGACTTCAGACTTCAGACATGAAGTGACATATACCCATGGAAAACGCACAACACTGATTTTGTTGAGTAGCTGTTTAATTGTATGGGAGATGACACGTACGTGAAGGTTCCTACAAAATAAAGAGCAGTTAGCAATGTGCTGGCGACATGCTCAAGTGCTTCATGTGCAGCCATTCCACAGATGCCTAATATCATCCATGAAGACGCATAGAACACTTCTGTGTCTCGTCCTTTTCATTAGACAGCTCCCAGCGACTGCTGCTAGTTCAGCCACACTGCCCTGGAGTCAATCAATTGACAAGCTGATGAAATCATGAGCTGAGGAGTCAGAGGTCCTTGATCCCAGTCGATCAGATCAAATCAATCACTGACAGTCAACAACTGGCCAAACCACTGGAAGTCAGTCCCTGATAAGATTGGAAACCATATTCATGTGAGCCCATCTAGGACAAAGGTCCCTTAAGGCACTATTTACATCAGGTCAAACCATGTGACTTGAAATGACTGGCACAAACATCAGTGTCTGTGACGAAAATATGACCTGATCAAGGACATGAGGTAATAAGGAAGGCAAAAATACAACAGAGTCTTTGTAAAGCCTCAGAGTCTTTGTATAGTCAGGACAAAAACAACCAGACACTGCCATAACAAACACAGTGATGTAAGAATGTCAAAATGAGGGCACCTGGACCGTACGCCGGCGACCCGGGTTCGATTCCCGCCCCGTGGTCCTTTCCGGATCAAGCTACCCCGACTCTCTCTCCCACTCACTTCCTGTCAATCTCCACTATCCTATCTGATTAAAGGCATAAAAAGCCCCAAAAAAATATATAAAAAAAAAAAAAAAAAATGAAGGCACTTTTCCAGGCTAAACAACAATCCTTAACACTGAACACATCTTAATATCCACATAAAATATATATGCAGCAAATACAGCAAAACAAATGTATCAGGGATGTATTTTGTTTCCACCTTGACATGTAGCACTACAGCACCGTACTGATGCTTCAGCAGATTGCACATTTCTAGCAACTTCTGTGCAATTTAGTTACGTCATCACAGACCATCATTTCTAGATTATGTGTCACAGTCTGTCGTCACCTAAACCGTAACAGCTGCCAAGCCCTGCTCGTGCAAGTCCATATCGGCACACTGTTACGACAAAAATACATTTCCCCATGTAAGCTTAACAAGCAAGAGAGACCAACAAGCAAGAGATTAGATGTTGCAGTATGTGGTACAAAGGATTCAGCTTAAATGTAATGGCCAGGCAGAGGAGATCTAAATGGTTGAGTAAGAGAGAGAGAGAGAGAGAAGGGGAAGGAAACTGGTTGAGTGGGTGTGGGAGATAGAAAGCTGATTTTGGCTCTGTTGCAGTGTGCGTGACATCACTGAAAGTCACATTGCTGCCCAGCTGTTATAAAGTGGGTCATATTCACAGTCCCAGACTACACTGCTGACCAAGTTATGTCACGGTCAGAACAGTTCACCGGCAAAAAATCAGTGTGAAGGATTATTACAGACACATAACCACCGGTCTCTGAGTCAATAACTAATCAATGGTAATAGCTATGTGTGCCTGTCTGTGCATGTTTGTGTTGCATGTGAGTGAACTGTGACAAGACAAAACCACCAAAAGATCACACACCAAGCCACTGATATGAGAAAAAGAAATTGTGTTGTGAGAAAAATAAATTTTATTGTGTTAATTGCACAATACTGAACATGTCTATCAACACCTAGCTGCCAGGCTGGTCTGCCATCTGTTTCCACACGAGCAGGAACAGCTCCAGTTGCTTCAGACAGTGACTCATGCCTGGCAACTTCCCTTTGATGTATTTAAGTCATTTACTGACGCAGAGTGTCTGTATGCATGAACTGAATTGAACATAGAACACACACTAAATACAATATGATTGTCTAACAATAATACCCTTTGTGTGTTTGAGAGTGTGTGTGTGTATGTGTGTGAAATGACAAACCACAAGAGATCATCCCCCTGTGCTCTCTCTCTCCCTCTCATACACACACACTCCATTACACTGTATTTACTCAAAGTCCCTTGGCTTCCAGATGGGGTCTGTAGAGGGAAGGAAGGTGAGGGCAGAGGGGGAGGGGCAGGGGCAGGGGCAGGGGCAGGGCAGGGCTGGAGTATTTATAGTCACTTTGGTGGCAAACAGCTAATGAGGCAGATCTCCACAACACCACAACAGCCCAACCTGTTTCTTTATCTCTGTTCACCTGAGCTGCTCTCATCTGCTCTGCTCTGCCAGGGCACATTACGCCTGCAGAGGCCAGCTGTAAGACTGTTAAACACTTCCTAAACTGCTGACGTGACGTCCCTCGAATGCACCAAGAAGGGACCGATAAAAGCGCCCGATTTCTTATCTTGGGAGAGGAATCCTGACTTGACTCTTTTGGCCTCATCAGAGTTCAATGACACTCATTTTGCTCCTAATTAATTTGATATTATGCTGGCGACAAGTGACACAGGCTGGACCTTTTGATTTCAGAAGAGGCTCTTTGATATCAGAGAACCTCTGGCTCGCTGACATCTTCATACTTCAAGGCTGCCAGTTAGGAGTACATTCAGCTAGTTTGCTCACACAGCAGTTAGGAGTACATTCAGCTAGTTTGCTCACACAGCAGTTAGGAGTACATTCAGCTAGTTTGCGCACACAGCAGTTAGGAGTACATTCAGCTAGTTTGCTCACGCAGTAACTGAGACGAGGTGGCGAGGAGGCGGTGTGGGGCTCTTCTGTTTTTGCACAGACTGCACAGCAGTGTAGAGCAAAGAGGCTGGAGGAGAGGGGAGGAGAGGGGAGGAGAAAAGTGGGGAGGAGTGCTGGTGGAGGTGCTGGTGGGGTCGTGGTGCCCATTTTATTTTCAGCCGTGCAGCTCTCTCTTACTGCGGTGGGTCATGTGCCTGGGTCGGCTCTAAATAAGACCTCACAGACAGTCTCATGCTCACCTCGGCAGCATCGCCGGCAGTGGCCACTGCGTAAAGACACTTGTTGCTGGAGGGGGTTGGCGAAAGAGAGAGAGCGCCTGGGTCTGAGCAGAGGGCAGCTGGCTGGGCTGGGCTGCGTTTGGCTCAGCTCGTGGTCAGGCTACTGTCAGTCGCAACATGTGTTGTTTTTTTGCTTGGTTGTCTTGGTTCTTTGTGTTTATTGTTAGAACAGGAAGTTAACTGTCCATTGCCAGCAAACACAATGCAGGGTGCAACCTCGGATTTCTTGGAGGAGTACAAATGCACACACACACACACACACAAAAACGCAGCATGTGCACACACATATACACACACAGTCCAATTAGGGTAAAGGTGCAAGTCTTACCCTTAGAATAGATTTTTCAGGTGTTCAGGTGAATTCAGTGACATTAGCTGTGTTCCCATATTCACATACAGGGTCAAGGATTGTTTGAAGAGGAAAATATTCTTCTTATTATTTTTCCAAACTTCATCTGATTTCAATTCTTTTACCACTGTGCTCTAACACACAGAGCTCAAATGACTCCTGAAGTAAATCACATCCATTCAGACAAGCTCACCTGAAACACAAGCTGGCAAAGAGCATGCTCACGTGCACTCAACATCTATATACGCAGATACTCAAGCTATTCACCAGAGGCAAAGTACACACGAGATTAAAACACACACACACACACACACACACACACACACACACACACACACACACACAAACAGTCACACACACACACACACACACACACACACACACACACACAGGCGAGATAACATTAAAAGTCACATCAATCCCAAGAAAAAGCCTTGCCTAGTCAGCTGGCCCAGAGCTGAACTCCACCCAGCCTACACATGCTGTCCGACAGGAGGCTTGTGAGATAACAGACGCCTGCCTGCCTGCACTGAGTCCAATGCCTGAGGACTGTGCTTCTGACACTGAAGCACGGCGAGGCCATTTAAAGAGCCTCTATACCCAGGACTTCCTGTCTCATTTCGCACACGCTCGTGTGAATTTCACACCCAAACAACGCTAAACAAGCACACATGCATCTGAGTGGAGATAACCACACAGCCGCCAGAGTGGTGGAGTTAAGCTATGTTAGTAGAGAAATTGGTATTTCAGTGAGTTTTTGTGGGGCGTTCATTTTCTGGCAGAAGAGAAAAGTAGGAGAGCAAAGAGAAAATGTTTTAAAGCAGGCATTAGCAATGACTGCATTCCAAACCACTGGATCCCATGGGATTGGAAAATATATAAAAAGGTGAATCAATGAGTCTCTCTCTCTCTCTCTCTTTCTCTCTCTCCGACTCTCTATCTATCTCTCTCACTCTGTCTTCCTGACAGTCAGAGAGAGAGAGAGAGAGAGAGAGAAAGCGAGAGATCAAGAGAGAGAAACACAAACAAAGACATGCATACACAATCAGTAAGCATATGACTACACCACATGTGTAAGACTTACCCTCCCAAAAAGCCTTCAAAGCCCTCCTTGCCCTGCTGTGTTTGCCTCTGTGTGTGTCTGCTGTTGTTATTCTGGCCTAGGCTCCGTGAGGCTTGAAGACTCTTGCAGGCAGTTGCATGTAGCAGGTTGCTCTTTCAGTCTTTCTTTGCTTCCTCCCCCCGGAGAGCTCTCTGAAGAGAGAAAACAGAGAGAGTGAAAGAGAGAGAGAGAGAGAGAGAGAGAGAGAAAGGCAGAGAGAGACAATCCTCCGTAAAAAAAGGTTCTTGCTCAAATGCGTCCACAAGGCCTGACTGATTAGGCTGTTTATACTGTGGCAGCCCTCTCGCAGCTATTCTGGTATGCCCAACTCTGAAGCACACACACACACACACTCTCTCACTCTAGCTCTCGTCTCAGCTCAGCCCTCCCCTTGCTCGCTTTCTCAAATCACTCGTGCAGACACACACACACACACACACACACACACACACACACACACACGCACAAAAACACACACAGAAACATTCTCCCTCTCACAGTCTCTTTTTGGCACTTACCCACAAACTCTGTCACCCCACTGCACCCCCCCTCCTCCTGAACCCCTGAAAACTGTCTGCAGCTCTTTTGCCACGCACCCCCCCCACGTCACCCAACCCGGCCCCTCCGTCTTCACCCCCACATAACTTGAACACAATGAAAGCTGTTCACGCTGCCTTCTTATACCCCCACCTCCCTCTCCCACTCTCAGCACCCCCTCCAAGCCTCTTTCTCTCTCATTCTGTCACTCTCTCACCCGCTCTCTCTCTCTCCCTCCTCTCTCGCTCTCTCTTCGTTGCCTTTTCAGCTCATTTCCTCCCAGCTGATACATTCAGGCGTGCCCGGTTGCTCAGTCAGCACTGAACGCATATATAGAGAGAGAGAGAGGGGAGGGGAGAGGAGGAGAGAGAGAGCGAGAGAAGCAGGAGATTCCTCGCACCCCATTGGACAGGGGGCGGGAGATCGGCCACGATGGCGGCCGTCCCCATTGGCTGATCACCTTTGGGGAAAGTCAATTCTCCGCCCACCAGCCGGCCTCCTCTACAGCAGAACACAGATAGGAACTGCAACCTCCAATACAGCCCATAGATATGCATGCACACACTCCATAGATATGCATGCACATACACTCCATAGATATGCATGCACATACCGGTACATGTGTATGCAAGTGTGCATATATGAATCATGTAAATGCGAGTGCATAATGCATTTGTGTGTGATGGGCCTTCAGTCTCAGGTGAAGAGGAACCAGCTCTGCTCAGCTTCAGCATTCCACAGAGACGCTGCTGCTGCTGCTGCTGCCTGTCTGTCTGCCCGGTGCCGTGGAGAGGAGATGCAAATGACCAACGCCACTCTCTCTAATCCTCCCACCCTGCAGCACCCCCACCACCCCACCGCCCTGGAGCACGGTGAACGCACATTTTCACACATACACACACACACACACACACGTAGGGGGGCAGTGCACGTGGACCTGTTCACACTTGCACCAGCTGAGCAGATAGAAGGGCCACTGTACACAGCTGAGAGCAGTGGTGATGTAAGCACTTTGGGCCAAAACATTATCAGCAGAGGAACAGAGGGCTGAGACTTCAGTGGTGCAGAGGGTGGAGAGGCACACAGTACCGGTGTGTGTGTGTGTGTGTGTGTGTGTGTGTGTGTGTGTGTGTGTGTGTGTGTGTGTGTGTGTGTGTGTGTGTGTGTGTGTGTTGTGCTGTGTGATGTGGTGTGAGGTATGTGCTCAACAATGGCCAGGGCTATTTCAGTAAAGACTGTGCGTACTGTATGTGGCAAGCCAGATTAAAATGCCCTTACATGTGACCAACTACAGCAACATATGGGAGCTAGTTGGCATCACTGTTAATACAGCTGATGACATTAATATAGCAGTTTCATATGCAGATAAGATCACCAAACCAGGCACTTCACAGCAGTAGTCTTGT